>NC_046154.1:159946503-160108184 GCF_011064425.1 Rattus rattus | reverse complement strand
GCTTCTTCTCTTTGTTTTTTGTTGCCGACGATTAGTTCTTGCTTCTTCTGGGTAACTTGCCTCCTTATGTTGGGCTTTTTACCCATTTATTATCCTTTCTAGTGCTGGATTTGTAGAAAGATATTGTGTAAATTTGGTTTTGTCATGGAATATCTTGGTTTCTCCATCTATGTTAATTGAGAGTTTTGAAGGATACAGTAACCTGGGCTGGCATTTGTGTTCTCTTAGGGTCTGTATGACATCAGTCCAGGATCTTCTGGCTTTCATAGTTTCTGGCGGAAAGTCTGGTGTGATTTTGATAGGTCTGCCTTTTTATGTTACTTGACCTTTTTCCCTTACTGCTTTTAATATTCTTTCTTTATTTTGTGCGTTTGGTGTTTTGACTATTATGTGACGGGAGGTGTTTCTTTTCTGGTCCAATCTATTTGGAGTTCTGTAGGCTTCTTGTATGTCTATGGGTATCTCTTTTTTAGGTTAGGGAAGTTTTCTTCTATGATTTTGTTGAAGATATTTACTGGTTCTTTGAGCTGGGAGTCTTCACTCTCTTCTATACCTATTATCCTTAGGTTTGATCTTCTCATTGAGTCCTGGATTTCCTGTATGTTTTGGACCAGTAGCTTTTTCTGCTTTACATTATCTTTGACAGTTGAGTCAATGATTTCCATGGAATCTTCTGCTCCTGAGAGTCTCTCTTCCATCTCTTTTTTTCTGTTGGTGAAGCTTGTATCTACAGCTCCTTGTCTCTTCTTTTGGTTTTCTATATCCAGGTTTGTTTCCATGTGTTCTTTCTTGATTGCTTCTATTTCCATTTTTAATTCCTTCATCTGTTTGATTGTGTTTTCCTGGAATTCTTTCAGGGATTTTTTCGATTCCTCTCTGTAGGCTTCTACTTGTTTATTAATGTTTTCCTGTGTTTCTCTAAGGGAGTTCTTCACGTCTTTCTTGAAGTCCTCCAGCATCATGATCAAATATGATTTTGAAACTAGATCTTGCTTTTCTGGTGTGTTTGGATATTCCATGTTTGTTTTGATGGGAGAATTGGGCTCCAATGATGTCATGTAGTCTTGGTTTCTGTTGCTTGGGTTCCTGAGCTTGTCTCTTGCCATCAGATTATCTCTAGTGTTACTTTGTTCTGCTATTTCTGACAGTGGCTAGACTGTCCTATAAGCCTGTGTGTCAGGAGTGCTGTAGACCTGTTTTCCTGTTTTCTGTCAGCCAGTTATGGGGACAGAGTGTTCTGTTTTCGGGCGTGTAGTTTTTCCTCTCTACAGGTCTTCAGCTGTTCCTGTGGGCCTGTGTCTTGAGTTCACCCGGCAGGTCACTTGCAGCAGAAAAGTTGGTCTTTCCTGTAGTCCCGTGGCTCAAATTTGTTCGTGGGGTGTTGCTTATGAGCTCTCTGCGGCGGCAGCAACCAGGAAGATCTGCGCCACCCTTTCCGGGAGCTTCCGTGCACCAGGGTTCCAGATGGCATTTGGTGTTTTCCTCTGGTGTCAGAGATGTGTGCAGAGTGCAGTCTCTTCTGGTTTCCTAGGCATGTCTGCCTCTCTGGAGGTTTAGCTCTCCCTCCCACGGGATTTGGGTGCAGAGAACTGTTTATCCGGTAGATCCCTTCAGGTTCTGGCAGTGTCTCAGACACAGCGGTCATGCTGCTCTTGGGCCCTCCTTCACGGGAAGCCAGAGGCCTTATACAGTTTCCTCTTGGGCCAGGGATGTGGGCAGGGGTGGGCAGTTTTGGTGGTCTCTTCTGCTGTGCAGCCTCAGGAGTGCCCACCTGACCAGGTGGTGAGCTCTCTCTCCCACGGTGTTTGGGAGCAGAGAGCTGCTGCGGGCCGGGATCCGTGGGTTTGGGACTCCCGGTAAACACAGGAAGTGCCCGGTCCTAGAGCTAGAAAAAAATCTTAAAATAAGCATTAAATCTGGAGGAAAATGGGATACAAATGGAATATTCAAAGCATAATACTTCTAAATCATTGAACAAAAAAATTTGTCCTACTACACAATCTCAAAGTTTGCAAAAGTAAGCAGACTATGCAGAGAAAGCAAACAGAATTTAGTATTAAATATGTGAAAGGATACTGAACTCCCTTTTTTCTCACCAAACTGGCAAAGATCAACAACTTTGAGAATATGCCAAGCTGGTATTTGTGTCTATATTGCTGGTAGAATGTAAATTATTATGAATTTAATACAGCAAAATTGGAAGATCTATTAAAAATTTAAAACATGAAAAAAAATGAGTCACAGAGGGGCAAGCAGAAAATTCTCAACAGAAGATTCTCAAATTGTCAAGAAGCATTTAATAAAATATTCAAAGCCCTTATTCATCAGGAAAATGCAAATCAAAACAATTATGAGGTTGCATCTTACACCCATCAGAATGGGTAAGATCAAAAACTCAAGAGATAGCACATTTTAGCAAGAATTCGAAGAAAGGGGAACACTCCTCAATTGCTGTTGGGAATGCAAACTTGTACCACCACTTTGGAAATCAATTTGGAGGTTTCTCAGTAACTTGGAATAGCTATACCTCAAGACCTAGTTATACCTCTCTTAGGCATATACCAACATCTCAAAAAGCCACTTGCTCAACTCTGTTGATAGCAGCTTCATTCATAATAGCTAGAAACAGGAAACAACCTAGATCTCCCTTAATCGAAGAATGGACACAGAAAGTATGGTACATCTACACAATGGGATACTATTCATCTATTAAAATCAAGACATCACAAAATTTTCAGACAAATGGATAAAACTTGAGAATATCATCCTAAGTGTAGTAACCCAATCCCAAAGACATCCATGGTATGTACTCACTTATAAGTAGACAATAGCTAGAAAATACAGTTACCATTTTACATTCCACAGACCTAAAGAAGCTAAACAAGAAGGAAAACACAAACCAGAATGATCGAATCTCACTCAGAAGGGGAATAAAATAGTCATAAGAGGCAGGTGGAGGGATGGAAATAGGTGGGAGAGGGTACAGAGGGATGGCCAGATGGCCATGAGAATGAATGGAAATCTGTGGCTGATGGGGGTGGGAAAGCAGGGGGAATTTTCACAAAGATACAGTGAACTGAGATAAGATAAGTACACAATAATCAATGAGGATGTCCTTAGCTGTGACTCACAGCATTGGGGGAATGGAACCTGAAGAGGCTACCTTGTGTAGCCATGAAGGAATCCCAGTGGAGTGATAGGGATACCAACCTACCTCAAAATGTATTCTGTCTAAAAGAAATGCATGTGCAGGGAATGGAACAGAGGGAATGAACAACTGGCCCAACTTGAGATTCATGTTTTGGGCAAGCACCAATTCCTGACACTATTAATGATACTACTCATGCTTGCAAACAGGAGTCTAATAATGGCTGTACTCTGACAAGCTCCACCAAGCAGCTGACTCACACAGATGCAAAGACCCACAGCCAAACATTGGTAGGAGCTTGGGGACTCTTATTGAAGAACAGAAGAAAAAATTGTGACCTCTATGGGGATAGGATCTTCACAGAAAGACCAGCAAAATCAACTAACCTGGACCCTTAAGGCTCTTGGAGAGTGAACCACCAAAAAACGAAGATAAATAAGCTGGACCTAAGCCTCCCCGATCATATGTAGTAGATGTGAAACTTGGTCTTCATGTGGCTATCAAACAACTGAAAAGGGGGCTGTCTCAAAGCAGGTACCGGTACGCGGCATTTATTTTTCTAGCTGGGCTGCCTTGTTTGGTCTCAGTGAAAGAGGATGCACCTAGACTCACAGACTTGGAGGTCAGCATATAGAAGAATGTAAATCGATCCATTCTTATTGCCCTGTACAAAGCTTAAATCCAAGTGGATCAAGGACCTCTACATAAAACCAGATACACTGAAACTAATAGAAGAAAACATAGGGAAGAACCTCGAACACATGGGCACTGGAGAAAATTTCCTGAAGAGAACACTAATGACTTATGCTCTAAGATCAAGAATCTACAAATGTGACCTCATAAAACTGCAGAGCTTCCGTAAGGCAAAGGAAATTGCCATTAGGACAAAAATGGCAACCAACAGATTTAGGGGAGAACTTTACCATTCCTACATCCAATAGAGGGCTAACATCCAATATATACAAAGAACTCAAGAAGTTAGACTCCAGAGAGTCAAATAATCCTTTAAAAATGGGTACGAAGCTAAACAAAGAATTCTCAGCTGAGGAATATTGAATGGCTGAGAAATACTAAAGAAATGTTCAACATTCTTAGTCATCAGGGAAATGCAAAACAAACAATCCTGAGATTCCACCTCACATCAGTCAGAATGACTAAGATAAAAAACTCAGGTAACAAAAGATGCTGGTGAGGATGTGGAGAAAGAGGAGCACTCCTCCATTTTTTTGTGGGATTGCAAGCTGGTACAACCATTCTGGAAATCAGTCTGGAAGTTCCTCAGAAAATTGGAAAGAGTACTACCTGGGGATCCAGCTATACCATTCTTGGGCATATACCCAAATGATACTCCAACATATGACAAGGACAATGCACCACTATGTTCATAACAGCCTCATTCATAATAGACAGAAGCTGGAAAGAACTCAGATGTCCCTCAACAGAGAATAGAAAATGAGGTACATCTATACAATAGAGTACTACTCAGCTCTCAAAAACAATGACTTCAGGAAATTCATAGACAAGTGGATGGAACTTGAAAATATCATCCTGAGTGAGGTAATCCAATTACATTAAAACACACATGGTATGCACTCACTGATAAATGGATATTAACCCCAAAATTCAAATTACCCAAGAGATAATCCACAGACCACATGAGGCTCAGAAGAAGGACAACCAAATTGTGGATGCTTCAGTCCTTCTTAAAAGGTGGAACAAAAATATTCATAGGAGGGGATATGGAGACAAAGTTTGGAACAGAGACTGAAGGAATGGCCATTGAGAGCCTGACCCACCTAGGGATCCTGACCATATACATACAGCCACCAAACCCAGACAATATTGCTGATGCCAAGAAGTGCAAGCTGACAGGAGCCTGATAGAGCTGTCTCCTGAGAGGCTCTGCCAGAGCATGAGAAATATAGAGGCGAATGCTAGCAGCCAACCATTGAAACGAGAACAGGGTCCCCACTGGAGGAGTTAGAGAAAGGTTTGAAGGAGCTGAAGGGGCTTGCAACCACATAAGAACAACCATACCAACTTGCCGGCGCTCCCAGGGCCTAAACCATCACCCAAAGAGTACACATATACAAATTCATGGCTCCAGCTGCACATGTGGTAGAGGATGGCCTTTTTGGGCACCAATGGGAGGAGAAGGCCTTGGTCCTGCTAAGCCTGGACCCCAGTGTAGGGGAATGCCAGGGCAGGGTGTTTGTAAGGGGTGGGTGTTTGGGGAGTGGGCCCATCCTCATAGAAGAAGGAGGAAAGGGGATGGGATACATGGTTTAGGGATGGGAAAATGGGAAAGGGGATAACATTCAAAATGTGAATAAAAAATTTCCAGTAAAAAAAGAAACATACATACAAATTGCTTGAGAAGTTGAGGTCCTTACTGGAAAATTCCAAAATCCATAAAAGCCAATTTCATTCAAAAAATAAAAATAGAAAATGGGTCAATATAGAAATAAACAAAGAAATTAAATACTCTTTAAAATTGAATGATGATAAACACACAAAATACCGAAACTTATAAAACCCAATGAAGGCAGTTCTAAAGGAAATTTCATATCACTAAATTTAGAAAAGGGCAGAAGGAGAGATCTCACATGGTAATTCAACAGCACACCTGAAAGCTCTACACCAAATAAAAGGAACTGTACCCAACAGGACTAGAGTGCGAGAAAGTAATCCATCTAAGGACTAAAAATCAATAAAACAAATAAACTAAAATGCAAAGAACTAATGAAACAAAGAGTTTTTTTTTAGTAAAACAATAAGATTAATAAATTCTAATCCAAATAGAGAGAGAGAGATTATCCACAGTAAGAAATGTAGAAAATTAGAAGTGAAAGGGGTGTGTGTGTGTGTGTGTGTGTGTGTGTGTGTGTGTGTGTGTGTGAGAGAGAGAGAGAGAGAGAGAGAGAGAGAGAGAGAGAGAGAGAGAGAACAGACATCAGAGTAACCCAGAGAAAATCGTAAGCATAAGGGCATATTTTAAAAACTAGTACTCAAAAAGATTGGGAAATCTAAAAGAAATGGGTAATATTCTTGATTTATTCCATATACCAAAGGTAAACAAGATCAGATAAACAATTTAACAGACCTATATTAACTAGTAAAATAAAAACTGTCATTAAGTCTTCCAACCAAAACAACACCCCAGGACAGATGGTTTTAGTGTGGAATTCTACCAGATTTTCAAAGGAGAATTAATGCCAATACTACTCACAACAGGATATTCCACAATGGAAGGAACATTGCTCAATTTGTTTTATGAGTCTACAGTTACCTTGACACTCAAAACAAACCAGACCCAATAATAAAAGAATTACACACCAACTTAAACTTATGATTTACTTTTGTTGAACCATTACTGCCTATTTGTAATGAAGTCTATTTGATCACTGTGGATATTTTTTGAGGTATTCTTGGATTTGATTTGCAAGAACATTGGATTGAGGAGTTTTTTATTTATGTTCATAAGGTAATTTGGTATGTACATATAGACAAACTGAAAGAAAACATGATCATCTCATTATATGCAGAAAACACCTTTGACAAAGTTCAACAGCCCTTCATGATAAAAGTCCATGTGTTACAGCTGGATCTTGAAGTAGACTAACTCCCGTTTTCTTGAGGAATCTCTGCATTTGTTTCTATGGTGGCAGTGCAAGTTTTCAGCATCATCAGCAATGGTTGAATGGTCCTTTTTTCCTCCACATCCTCACTAAGAATGTACTATAACTTGTTTTGTTGATCTTAGCCAGTCTAATGAATGTAAGTTTAATTCTCAAAGTAGTTCAGATTTGCATGTCTCTGATAGTTAAATAAGTTCAACATAAAAACATTCTTTCTTAGCCATTTGGGCTTCCTCTTCTGAGATTTCTGTTTAGATTTGCATTCCATTTTTAATTGTCAGCTGTTTTTTCCTTACTTAGTTTTTTTTTTTTTTGAAATCTTTATATATTTTGGAATTTTGCCCTCTATGTGGTGTGGAGTTAATAAATCTTTTCCCATTCCATAGGCTGCCATTTTGGGTCTTTTTTCTGGGTGAAGTCTTCTATTTCTTAAGGTCCCATTTATTAATTGATAATCTTTGTGCATGTAGTATCTGTATTCTGTTTACTATGTTGTCTCCTGTTCAATATATTCACTTTCTTTTCTTTTTTATGATAAGGTCTTTGAATCATTTTGAGTTGAGTTTTATGTAAGGCCATACATAGGATTCTTTTATATGTTGTTGTACAGTTTGACAAACACGATTTGTTGAAGATGCCATCTTTTTTTTCCCAGTGTGTATTTCTGGCTTTCATGTCAAATATCAGGTATCTGTGGAGTCAGGTTTGGGTCTTTAATTTGGTTCCATTGATTGATATAACTGTTTTTGTTTAGGTATTCTAAATGAACATGATCTAAACTCATATGAACTCATAGAAATTGAGACAAAATGCACAAGATTTACATGGACATGAACCAGGTCCTTGATGTGTGTGTGTGTGTGTGTGTGTGTGTGTGTGTGTGTGTGTGTGTGTGTGTGAAGGTTTCTAGTTTAGTGTTCTTTTTGGATTCCTGAGAGTGAGAACTACTGCATTTCTGATTGTTGTGCTCTTTTCTTCCTTCTATTTATTTGTTTTGTCCAATTCAGATGTGTCAGTTTTGTTTTAACTTACTATATTTAAATTTAGTAGAAGCCTGTTTCTTTATCTAGTGAGAGACAGAAAAGAAGTAGGTCAAGATAGGAAAGGATATAGTGAGGGACCAGGAGGAGTAGAGGGAGGGGAAATAGTAATTAATGTATATTGTGTGAGGAAAAAAATCCATTTTCAATAAAATTATGTTTATTGAACATAATTTATGTGTATGCTTGTATGTGTATGGCTAGGAATGCACATTCTATGACATATATATGAAGGCCAGCGAGGATATTTTGAAGTTCAGTTTCTCCTTCCAACAATGGGTTGAACTCAGGTCACCAGGCTTAGTTTTATGTGAACTTCATCCCATTTTAAATGTTTATTTTAGTGTTTTTAACAGAATGCTGTCTATGTATGCTTTATGCACTTGTGACATGCCTAATTTTGTTTAAATTTTAAATTTTCTATTTACCTGTTTTGTTCAAATTAAAAATTTGTGAAAAAATATTTCCGTATATATGGGTAGACTGACTTCAAACTCATTTTGTTCAAGAACTAGATACGTTAACCATTAAAATCAATGTTATTCCATCTAATCTGGCAATTTATGTTACACCAGTTTTTCCAACAACTTTTTTTTTAGAAGAAAAGGATCTATATAAGAAATAAACATTGAATCCCAATGTCAGGTCTTCTTAGATTCTTTCAGTTTGAAATGGCTTCTCAGTGTTTTTAATACAACACTGACAACATAGACCATTATTATTATTGACTTCTTTTGTAGCGTTTTCATTTCTTTTAAAAATTTTTATTGGATATATTTCTTTATTTACATTTCAAATGTTATTCCCTTTCCTGGTTTCCTGTACATAAGCCCCCTATCTCCTCTCCCTCCCCCATAAGGGTGTTCCCCCCATCCACTGCCTGACATTCCCCTGCACTGTGGGAGTCCAACCTTGGCAGGACCAAGGGCTTCCACTGGTGCTCCATATGCAGTTGGAGCCCTGGTACTACCTATTCTAAAGAATGTTGATGAGTTTGGATTTACCTAAAGTGCCCTGATGGGTAGATTTACTACTTCTGTCTTTTGTGGAACTATCACAAAAGTGACACTAGATTTTCATTGCCTCCTATCACATAAACTCATGGTGTCATTTTTCTTATAATTCTTTTATTACTCAATACAGATGTTCTGTCAGGGTTTACCTACTAAAAGCACTATGAATTTGGCTTAAACAAATATAGGTAAAATTGACCCTCCTCCCTTTGGCCAGGGAACCGCTATTGTTCTGTTCTATGTCCAAGTTAAAATTATCTAAATAGTCCAATAAAGAAACTTACATGAAAATATATATTCAAAACTTTAGGAAGAATGAGCTATGTTTAAGATGAAACATATCCTTTATATAGTAAATGACATAATATTAAGAAAACAAAAATATAAGAAACCTTGACCTTCTATGATTATTATCCTAGACCACTGAGGTAAGATCACTTTTTTTACATCATACTATTCAGCTTTGGCACTTTGATTTTTATCTGTAATTTTAAAAAGTACTTGATTCAGGGAAATTCTGTAATTTATAACAGATGAGTTCATTAATGACAACCATAACATATTCTTGTTACTATTCTTAATTTTTCTTCCAAGGTTGGGATAATGCATATAGCCTAGTTTACACTAGGCAAATACCCTAATATTGAGCTACATACCTTTTCTATTTACTTGATTATAATTTCTTGATTATATTACTTTTATTTTTATCTATTTATTGCCTTATTTATTTGTTTGCATGTATGTGCCTGAGCGTGTATGCATGTACCATGTACATGCAGGTGTCCATGGAGGCCAAAAGAGGATTCAGGTTCCCTGGAATGGGAATTACAGGAATAGGTAAGCTACCCAGTGTGGGTGTTGAACATATGAGGTCCTTGTCAAGAGCAACAAGTGCTTTTTTTTTTAAAAGAAGGTTTTGTTTATTTTTTAATATGTGCATTACAGGAAACAAAACACAAGAGGGCAAGAACAAAGTCACCCAGTCCCAAGCATCTCAGCTCGATGTGTTCTGCAACTGTACATACATTTGGGTAATGGAGATTATATAGTATGTACCATGCTTTCCCCACATTGTGAATATTCACCAACTCAAAACCCCATGCTACACGAGGATTTTAATGACCAAGAATACACCATGCCATCTCAATCTGTCAGACAAAATTGTAATCCTGTCTTCCTTGGCAAAAGAAACTTCATAGAAGACAAAAATGGCAGCAGGCCTCTAGATAGAAGTACTGGCAAAGTTACAACTAAATTCTGCATTCACTCAGTGCTCAGCTCACAAGGAAACACAAAGCAACACACCACACTAAGTACATCATTTCTAAGCTTATCATCAGAACTATACACTAACATACGTAGAAGGGGTATTCCCCGATTAAGAAATGTATTCCTATGGAGCAGCTGGGAGATGCACCCATGGTGGGGGGCTTTCAGGATGTCAGTCTCCACACAGCTGCAGATCTCATCCTGAGAGCCTCTCTGCCCCTCCAGTCAACCTAGCAACATGAATTTCCCCACACTGTCCAGACATAGCTTACCAGCTTCATGTTCAAGAGGGACCCTCTGTCAGTTCTGCCATATCACTAGCTATACTTTTAGCCATGTGCTCTCCTTTAGGACATAATGTTCAGATGATGAGGAATGAACAGTGCACAATGAACTTAAGTATTTTACTGAGATGTAAATAGGGCCCCTGGGTATAGACAGTTATCTTCTGGATGTAGTAGTACTACGGTCTTTCCCTCTCCCATCCTCTTCTCTGCACAACTCCTAAGCGCAGATGATGCTGGTGAGACATTAACAAAGGCCACATCCAGACAGCCCTCCCGAAAGACCAGCCTGACTTTTAGTGACTCTTTTGCTACTGCTAACATCCTTTACGCACTGGGAGTATTTCTAATGCCTGGAAACTATTTAACTGAAATGCAAATCTAACCGGTGGCTAGACAGCTTGAACCAGCAGCTACGGTGCCTTTTTCTCAGCAGTAGTCTTTGCCCTTCCCTACCTCCACCACCTGGTAACAGCATCTTCTCAAAGGCTGACTGTAACCTCCACTTCCCCAGTGTGACCATTCCTATGAAATAAAACAATCTAAAAAGTGGTGTCATCCTCTTATTTTTACCATGGTGTGCAGTTTTACATTTACGCATTATTGTATGCATGTGTGCACACTGTGCCACTGCACTTGTGTGGAGGCTGAAAGACAAGTTGTGAATAACTTTTCTCCTATCACGTGGATCCTGGAAATCAAACTCAGGTCACCAGCTTGGTGACAAGCACCTTTCCATGCTGACCCACCCTGCCATTTCATCATGCACACTTTCTTACTGATTTGAGACAAAGTCTATAGATAGCACTTGCTGACCCAGAACACAGAGATTCACCTGCCTCAGACTAGAATTAAAAACATGCCCTACCACATCAAGGCTATTAATGCACTTCTGAAGACTATCTAGAGACTGATGTTCCCAATACGCACTTCTGTTTCCCCAGCATGTGTACACTGCAGTCAATACACTGCACATCTAACAAAGGCTGCAGTCAGAAACTGCCTTCTCAACACCAAGGTTCTGGTCTAGCCCCTCTTCCTGTTCTCTCCACCCAGGGGTCACGTGTGCAACTGCCATGTCTTTGTGGGGAGATGAACACTTTCATTTCCTACATGGTTTTATGAGTTTTTTCTAAAATTTTCACTTTACTTTGTCACACACTGGCACCTCTTTACTGTCTAGGAAGACAGGGTGCTGCATATTTGGGCACATCTTCTATAGATTGCAAAATCAGATGCACAGATAAAAGGAAAAATGGCTAGTCTTGCATTACCAAACTTACATTAGCATTAGGCCCTTCATTCCTCTTCTTTCTCCCTCCTCCCAAACCCTTGCAAGCAAGGCTGCATTGCTCAGAAGCAGTTTTCTCTTTCTAGTTTCAAAAGACAGCATTCCATGAGTTTAAACATGTGTTATTTACTATGTCTACTTTAACATACTTTGTGCACTTCTAAACACCTAGAAGGACTAGATGTTTCTTTCAGAAGAGGACCTAAATTTGTCCCCTATATACATAGTAGTGTTGAAACCACACACATGTAACTTGTTAGGTCTCAAAGTGTCTTCTGGTGAGAATATTCTCGTCTCCAACCTTTCTTTCCTTTCAACCCCTCTCCTGTGTCCTGTGACACGGGCACCTGTCACTTGGATGATACACTTTAACAAGTGTGTATGCATATTCCATGTACACGCAGGTGTCCATGGAGGCCAAAAGAGAATTCAGGTTCCCTGGAATGGGAATTACAGGAATAGGTGAGCTACCCGGTGAGGGTGTTGAACATATGAGGTCCTTATCAAGAGCAACAAGTCCTCTTAATCACACTAAAGCATCTTTCAACCTCATTTTAAAAATAAAATATTTGAGGCTTATGGTACTTTTTATATTATTAAGTAGATGTGTACTACTCCTCAAACTTGTTTTATAATTATTTAAAATTTCAGGTTTTATTTTATTTTTTAAAGAATTATTTATTTATTTTATATATGTGAATAAACTGTAACAGTATTCAATCTCACCAAACGAGAGCATCAGATACCATTACAGATGGTCGTGAGCTACCACGTGGTTGCTGAGAATTGTACTCGAGACGACTGAGAGAGCAGTTGGTGCTCTTAACCACTGAGCCTTCTCTCTAGCCCTCAGGTTTTATTCATTATTAAATTTAAGACATAAAGTTTGGCTTGCTTTTGTTGTAAAGCTTATCAGATTTTTTTCACTCTGTGACTTTTTTCCTTTGTATTTCTTTATAGAAAACTTAATTTTTAGTCTACAATTTATCTTGTAAATGTTATTTTATATTAATATCTGATAAAATAATTTCTATGAATATCTGAAGTAAATATTTTTCAATGGCAAACATTTAGATAATAAAACTTATCTATATTTATATGTTCTGTGTATTTTCAATTTCCCTACTTGTCTGTTGCCATACATAAATATTTGTCATAATGGTAAGGTTTTTATGACTTTACTTATTGTGTGGTAAAACCAAAAAAAGTGTGAAGAAGAAATACAAGGTAAATTTAAAAGAATAATGATAGCTTTTTTTCATAATAATATATAAATTTTAAATATTATAATATTATTTACCATTTACTTTTCCTCTCTTTAATTGTTTTGTGGTAGTTTGAATAGCTATGCCTTCCCTAACCCAATAGACTCATGCCTGCCTGAATGCTGGATGTTTCCTACCATGACAATAATGAACTAAACTTATGAAACTGCGAGCCAGCTCCAATTAAATGTTTTTCTTTATAAGAGTTACTGTTACGATGTCTCTTCATAACAATGAAACCCTAACTAAGACAGAAGTATGTACTAGGGACTGGGGTTTTGCTGTGATAAGCCTGACCATTCTTTTATTTGGAGGAATGTGGATTTGGGGTCTTTGGGTTAAGAAAGAATTGAAATGCTTTATCTCTACTTAAGGGGTCATACTAGTAAAAACATGGAAGACAATAATGCTGTGGGTGAACTGTTGGGGCTGTCTCAAGAAGATTCAAAGGAATAGAGTTCTAGTATGTTGCCTAGAGATTTTTGTGAGATTTTGGTAAAGAATGTGGCTGGTTTTTGCCCTTGTCATAAGAGATTGCCTAAGGCTAAAGTGAAGAGATTTTGACTAATTACATTACCAAGGGAAATTTCAAAACAACCTACTATAGACTTTATTGTGCGGTTACTACTGTTCACTCCTATGAAGTGCATTTTGATGGAAAGGAGCAAGTTGAGCAAGGAAAAAAATACAAAATATACAGATTGAGAATAGGGGTATGAAAAAGTAGATGGAGCTAAGTTCAAGGATGTAAAAATTAAAAAATGAAATAAATGGAGAGATGACTTTAAGGGGAGACCCTACCCAGCTAACTTTGAGAAAGGAATTCCATCTTGTGAAAAGGAATTGAAAAACAGGTTTGGTCCAGGTATACTGGGACACAACTTTAGCCCCACCACTCTGGACATAAAGGCATAAAGATCTTTGAGTTCAAGGTCAGCCTGCTCTACACAAGTTCTAGAACAACCACGTTTAAGTGAAGGAAACCATGGAAAACAGAAAGCTGGTGAAGAAGTAATTGAACAAGGGGGTCGTGTTCCAATCCCAGCAAGTAGCAGAATCTAGCAATTTCAGCCATGTGGTTCTTGAATTAGAGACAAGGATAGAATAAAAGGAGTAATGGAAACCCAATCTGTGACTTAGGAAAGTTTCTGAGACCAGGTAAGTGGCAAGGATGTCTGTTCCTAGAGGTCCCGAGATGCCATTGCATGAAGTTGTGAAGTTGAAGTTGCCTTGGAGATCCCAAAATATTGGAGATGCTAGTATTGTGGGTTACATGTCAAGAAAGGAGTGGGGGGGGGAGGGATTTGTTGCAGTCAACAAAGCTGAAAGGAGTTGGAGATATGGAAAGTATTTTGACATTAGACATGGAGACTCAAGAGTTTGGAATTTGCCCAGCAGGTGTTCAGTCTTGCTTTGGTCCAGTATTTTCCCACCATATTCCCTTTTGGAATGGTAATAAATATCCTCTATATTATAAGTATGTGATCTGCTTTGTCATTTTGATCTTAGAGGGAATTAGAGTTAAGAGATTACATGAATCTCAGAAGAGACTTTGAAGTTTGAACTTTTACATTTGAAGTTAGACTGAATGCATTTCTGCACGATGGTATAGCTATAAGCCTATAGGGGGCAAAGATTGGAATGTGGGGGATTTGAATAGATATGGCTCCCATAGACTGGTGTGTTTGAATGCTTGGCTCATAAGTAGTGGCACTATTAAAAGGCACGGCTTTGTTGGATTAGGTGTAGCCTTATTGGAGGAAATAAATCACTGTGAGGATGGACTTTGAGGTCTTCTACATTCAAGCTATGACCAGTGAGTTAGTCTCCTTCTGCTGCCTGCAGATCAAGATGTAGAACTCTCAGTTCCATACATGGATCCAGTGCATATGTAGCAGAGGATGGCCTTGTAGGGCACCAGTGGAAGGAGAAGCCCTTGGTTCTACCAAGGCTTGACACCCCCCGCCCCAGTGTAAGGGAATGTTGGGGTAGGGTGGAAAGGGGGATGAGTGGGGAGAGGATCACCCTTATAGAAGAAAGGGAGGGGGATGGCATAGGGGTTTATGTCCGTGAAACCGGGAAAGGGAATAGTATTTGAAATATAAATAAAAAAAAGACACACACACACACACACACACACACACACACACACACACACCCCTAATGTGGAAATCCAAACAAAACAATCTTCTACTGTTACCACTGGTTTTTCATACATTGTGTTTATATAAATATTTATAGTTAAATATGAAGTCTTAAAACAAGAGATGAAGTCTTTCTCAATATAGTACGTTCAAGCCAATTCTGCATTGATGATTTACAGTGATTCTCTGTAGATGTTTAACCTAATACTCGGTTTTTATAGTTAGCCTTGTTATAGCATTCTGTGTGGGACATAAGCATAGAGTTCCCTATATTTTAAAATAAATACTTCTTAAACCACAAAGTAATGAACACATTTTTAAACTCATCAAGGTTCAAATTCCCAGCTGCAATACAACAGTCAGTTTGCTCAGTTCTATGATTTCCTACACCCCCTGTCCACATTTTAAACCTAAAAATTTATTAAATTGATGGGGATATTTTCTGATTGCCTTTCAGAGGAGAATTTTGTCTTAGTGTTAAAACAGCCTCTTTTGCCATTAATCCTTTTCAGGTTTCTTTTTCTCCTAAAATATGAGAGATTTCTGAAATAATTTATTCAATATAAATTTACACTTTCAATGCAGTGAACATTGGAGACAATCCAAAAACGCACATAATACACTTCTATTATTGACAATAATTATTTTCATCCATTGAGACTATTTCTGCGAATATTTCTAATTAAATAAAAAGTCTTTCTCAATAGCATGTTCAAGCCAATTTTATATGGCTAGTTTTCAAACACAGTGATTCCCTGTGGATGATTTATCTAACACGCCACTTCTATATTTAGGTGCGTTTGTTAGGGAGTCCCCAAAGATAAATTTGTGACTTTGAGAAAGTTAATGTGAGCTGGGACTTTGCTTATTTCAAGGTACAATTTAGATATTGGGAAGATAATTTTAAAACTTAGTAAATTGATCTACTTTGTCACAATTAGTTATTAATTATAGTAGGGCAACTAAATGATTCTCAAAAGGGGAAATGAAAGTTTTGTATTCTACTGTGAATTACCTTCATTTAAGTCTGTGTAAAACATCTCAATAATTTAATCAGGCTCAGAGGGATTATTAAAAAGTGAATTTAGCAAGGAACAAAATTGGAAGTAATTCAACAAATCCCTGGATAGATGATTACAGAGAGTTTCTGTATGTGTTGTGTTCTGCATGTGGTACAGAAAGGGTTTCAGTAAGTGGCACATTAGATGTTAGGACCACAGAATCATAGAGAAAATTTTAAGTTTAAGTTTTCAGAGTTACATACACACACACGAGAGAGAGAGAGAGAGAGAGAGAGAGAGAGAGAGAGAGAGAGAGAGAGAGAGATCTTTTGGGTGGATGCAAACAATATTAGACTATTTATCAAAGAGTTCATATATTATGTTTTTAACTTTTAACACATAACTTTGATATGTTTGCAACCATATTTGGATTCCTTCCATTCCTTACACCTCTTTCTTTCTCTTTTAAATTTATTTGAAAGAGTAATTTATAGTTTTCATTATAAATGATTCTCTTTAATGCTTGTAACTTAATATAGGTCTGATACCCACTTATTCTTTCACTGGAAATGGCATTGCATAATATATTAGTGTAGCTTAGAAAAGATGGAAGAAAATAAAGATATTTTTTATGAAAGTCTTTCCCTTTTCTGTAAAAATCATGTAGCAGAAGTTCCTGCTGCTTTTAGTACAGTTATGTAAAAATAATATTTTGTATGATTCCTTTCAAAGATTTTTCAAAAAATCTTTTGCTTTTAAGAAGCTCATTTTGAATGTTAAGATACATGTTAGTAATTTCTTTGATATGCTATTAAAATTTATGAAGTCACTTGTAAGAGGACCAAAAATGTTAAATACAGAAGAGAATGAAATGCTAAGAATGTTGTATTTCTAAAATGTACATATAAAATAATTTTTAGAAATGAAAGCAAGGCATTGTGCTGTCAATCAACATTGAAGCATTTTGTAGTTTGTGACTGAAGCTAAATCAATATATTAAGTGATTATTCCAAACCTATCCTTTCACATTTTCCAGAACCTACATCAAATAGAGGACACAAATTTCCACTAAATGAGACAGTTGGTGCCTTAAATATTAAATATATCCCTAAAGTCTATGCATATTCATATCATTTATGATATTATTACTTTTAACAACAGATTATCAATGATTATGCTGTACAAAATAATTATTCCTAAGGAAAAGTTTATTTTTCCTTGTCTATGTCATATGATTATTCACATAAATAATATCACCAAACACTCAAAATCATAATCTACCTACAGATAGGAAGTAAAACCTTTATAAGAAAACAAAAAAAAAATGAGTTATATTTCAGGTACTCTCATTTAATGTTTAATATTATATATGATATATGTATGTAGACTGGGTTTAATATTATATATAATATAAGTATGGATTTAGACTGGGCTTTTCTATATAGCCCTGACTGATTCTGTAAGCCAGGTTGGCCTTAGATTTTGGCTTTACTCTGCATCCCATGTGCCACAGATTTATTTTACATAATTAATATAATTAAATTATTCTAAGTGAATCCTACTTGAATAATTCCTAAATCAGTAACCAGTGAGGTGACATCTATCACATGGTAGAGAATTTCTTATTTTTCAAAGTAGTCATTTAATTTTCTGTCATTTTATTTAGTTCTGTGTGAAGTTTTCTTTTTGATCAAAAGGTGTTTTTATTGAGTCCCTAGGTAATTTTTAAGATCTACCCCTTATATTCTTTAGAATTGGTCTAATTCTTGTGTGCATCCTTTAAATGCATGATGGCAATGACCAGTTTTCTGGGAAAATATTGAGTTTTCATAAGAGTTGTGGTTAAATCTTGTCTATGCTAGCCAAACATAACAACTCTGCCCACCCCTGTCACCTGACTCTGCTAAAATATTTAACCTTCAATATGTAGTGACACTGATAATTCAACCTAATAATAACTTGTTCTTATAGTTAAAAAACATTTTTTATACTACTATGTTGGTCCTCCCTTTCAAGAGTAGTGACATACACTACATGGACATTCTTGTTAAGAATGCTCTGAAACCAATAAAAAATCATTGAACCAGTGAATTATAAATACTTTATAGTAAATAGAACTGGATGGCAAAAGATGAGTCATGTATGAGATATGTATTCAGCATATTCATATGACAGAGTGAAGAAGCAAAGGACAGAATGAAGAAACTTGAGTAAACTTTAAGTGATATAATACTTTAATGAAAATGCATTTATCACATTATTTGAGAGCTAAATTTCATGATTGGTCATTTTGGATTTTTGGTATGAAATGTGTAGATATGGCATACAGTCAGCTACAGTCATGGTAATTGTGTTCACCAGATGGCACTGCTAAGTTTTTCAACTGCATGTCAATTACATCACCCTTTATGCAGTAGAATAACTACTTTTATTGTGCAGTGAAAATAGAGGTAGGAAGAAAAGTCTTTTCTTATGCGGCATTTATTTAGCAGTCAATATTTTGATTGTGTAAAATTTAAGAACTGTACAAGTTGGTGAAAGTTTATAGTTGCATATAAAGTCTAATTCTAGATACTTTTTAACTAGATGAAACAGTTTTGCCAGTCCAACCACTAGTTAGCAACAGCTATCTTCTGTTATTCTTAAGTAGTGACTACTATATTTAGAAGCTGAGCAAAGTATTTGTTTAACATTATTTAGAAGTTCTTTTAAATATTCAAAACCTTTAAAATATTTTTGGGAAGGGGGAGGGAAGAGAAGATGACGGAGAGGATATGGGGAGAGACAGCTAAAATTAAAGACCATGTGAAGGGTATTGTGGAAACTTAATACAGTAGAAGTTTCTTAAAATATGTACATATTATGAAGGTGATATAAATGAAATTTCCATATATTGGGAGAGACAGAGCCCCAGCTGGACATCTCTTGCCACCAAATGAAGTTTCCAGTCTCTGTATTGGTTTACATATAGCTGAGTTTTGGGCCAAAGAGGTTCCATGGAAATTCCCATATAACCCAAGCTGTTGCCAAGACCATTGGTTGCTTTCCGCAAAATGAAAATAAGGCCTCAAGTTTGAAGACAATACCTCCCCAATTCTTTGAAGAAGTTGACTTTATGGAGAAGTCAAGCTATACCTACATGAAGTTTATGAGAGTAACCAACTAATATCTGATGTGATGGAAGGCTCACTCCACAAGATGGAACCCATACCTAAAATACTTTTAGAGGCATATTCATGAGTTAGTTTTTTGATTACTAAAAGAATTGACTAATGATAGCTTTGTGTTTGAGGAGAAAACAAGTCTCAGTAATATGAAATCAGGGCTAGCAAGGCTTCCCAGTTGGTCAAGTATTTGCTATGTAAGCATGAGACCTGAATTTGGATTCTCAGCACTTATGTGAAAAGCTGGGTACCTCAGCTTTTTGCTACAATCGCAGAGATGGTGTGCTTGCGGATGATGTATGGAGACAGAAGGATTCTTGGTGCTTTTTTAAAAAAAAAAAGATTTATTTAATCTTATTTTATGTATGTGATACACTGTCACTATCTTCAGATGCACCAGAAGAGGGCATCAGAACTCATTACAGATTGTTGTGAGCCACCATGTGGTTGCTGGGATTTGAACTCAGGACCTCTGAAAGAGCAGTCAGTGCTCTTAACCACTGAGCAATCCCTCCTCTTGGTGCTTTTTTGACATCCACTATATTTGAACTAACAAACTTCAGGTTCAGTGAGAAACTCAGTGTCAAAAAATATATCGAGGACTGGGTATGGCTTACTATAAGCATTCTCGCTGCACTATCTCCCCACTCTTTGGGGCACCAAATCTCTTGAGGTTTAGATGAGTCCTGAGATGTGGCCTCTCTGAGGCCAGACCAGGAAGTCCTCTGCTGTATATATGTTGGGGGCCTCATATCAGCTGGTGTATGCTTCCTGGTTGGTGGCTCAGTATATGAGAGATCTCGAGGGTCCAGGCTAGTTGAGACTGCTGGTCTTCCCATTGGTTTGCCTTCCTTCTCAACTTCTTCCAGCCTTTCCCTAATTCAATCACAGAGGTCTCTGGCTTCTGTTCATTGGTTGGGTGTAAGTATCTGCATCTGACTCTTTCAGCTCCTTTTTGGGCTTCTCGGAGAACAGCCATGCTAGGCTCCTGTCTGTTAGCACACTATCGCATCAATAAAGTGTCAGGCCTTGGAACCTCCCCTTGAGCTGGAAACCAATTTGGACCTGTTACTAGATCTCCTTTCCCTTACTCTTTTCACCATTTTGGTCCCTGCAGTTCTTTTAGACAGGAACATTCTGGGTCAGAGTTTTTGACTGTGGGATAGCAGCCCCATCCCTCACTTGATGCCTTGTCTTTCTACTGTAGGTGGACTCTACAAGTTCCCTCTCCCAACTGTTGGGCATTTCACCTAAGGTTTTTCCTTTTGAGTCCTGAGCATCTCTCACCTCCCAGGTCTCTAGTACATTCTAGAGGGTCCCCCTACCTCCTAACTCCAAGGTTGCCTGTTTACATTCTTTCTGCTGCCCCTCAGGGCTTCAGTCCTATTTTCCCCACCTAATACCTGATCATGTTCCCCCCTTTTTCTCTCCCTGTACTCTCTCTTGCTCAGGTCCCCTCCATTCCTTGAAAATTATTTAAGAACCTGATGGTAGACTTTATCTTCCGCTCATAATAGAGAAAGATGTTGTGAAAATCTTTATTCTGTGAAACTTTATTCTGTTTAAATAATTGATTATGTGGAAAATTCATTCAAATGTTTGAAAAAAACTTAAGAACATTTAATCATGCTTGATGTGGACATGTGTTTGGAACCTTCTTTCACAGTCTTCAATTCACTCATAAAACAGTGTTATAGTTTTATTTGTCAGTTCTCCTTTAAGGAAGATAATAGTGTTAGATATTTTGTTGTCTGATTGCTCTGGCTAGAACTTCAAGAACTATATTGAATAAGTAGGGAGAGAGTGGGCAGCCTTGTCTAGTCCCTGATTTTAGTGGGATTGCTTCAAGTTTCTCTCCATTTAGTTTAATGTTAGCAACTGGTTTGCTGTATATGGCTTTTACTATGTTTAGGTATGGGCCTTGTATTCCTATTCTTTCCAGGACTTTTATCATGAAGGGGTGTTGAATTTTGTCAAATGCTTTCTCAGCATCTAATGAAATGATCATGTGGTTTTGTTCTTTCAGTTTGTTTATATAATGGATCACGCTGATGGTTTTCCGTATTAAACCATCCCTGCATGCCTGGGATGAAGCCTACTTGATCATGGTGAATGATTGTTTTGATGTGCCAAATGCTTGAATTACCCTAGTGGCCTAGAACAAATGAAACTCAAGATGGATGATCAAAATGTGAAGGCTTCACTCCTTCTTTAAAAGGGGAACAAGAATACCCTTGGCAGGGAAGAGAGAGGCAAAGATTAAAACAGAGACTGAAGGAACACCCATTCAGAGCCTGCCCCACATGTGGCCCATACATATAGAGCCACCCAATTAGACAAGATGGATGAAGCAAAGAAGTGCAGACCGACAGGAGCCGGATGTAGATCGAACCTGAGAGACACAGCCAGAATACAGCAAATACAGAGGCGAATGCCAGCAGCAAACCACTGAACTGAGAACGGGACCCCCGTTGAAGGAATCAGAGAATGAACTGGAAGAGCTTGAAGGGGCTTGAGACTCCATATGTACAACAATGCCAACCAACCAGAGCTTCCAGGACTAAGCCACTACCTAAAGACTATACATGGACTGACCCTGGACTCTGACCTCATAGGTAGCAATGAATATCCTAGTAAGAGCACCAGTGGAAGGGGAAGCCCTGGGTCCTGCCAAGACTGAACCCCAGTGAACTAGACTGTCGGGGAGGGCGGCAATGGGGAGGGTGGGAGGGAACACCCATAAGGAAGGGGGGGAGGAAGGGGATGTTTGCCAAATGTACATAAGAAATACTCAAGTTAATAAAAAAAAATACAAAAAAAAATAAAATAAAATAAGTCAATAGTACTAAAGTTGAACAGATGGCATTGGCATGATAGGATATATTTAATTATATATAAAATATATTTGATTGTATTTTTCACCTGTAATATGTCTGTCTGATGACTCAGGAGATGGTTCAGTGGTTAAGAGCAGTTCCTGATCTTACAGAGGACCTGGATTCTGTTCCTACTTTAAACATCAGGCAGTGTACAACTGCCTATTCCAGTTCTAGTGGAACTGAGACCCTTTTCTTGCCTTCTTAAGCACCCACAACTTACCAGGTAGACTTAGGCATGTACACAAACATAAATAAAATATAAATAAGTATTTTTAAAAGTCTGTCTGATAACCAGCTACAATTCAAAACTTTGAGAATACCACTAGGAAGAGCTAAACATGAAACAGAAATATGATTATTGCAAAACATTTATTTTGTTATAAAATTTAAATTATTTTGTATGGATGGATATTTTGATTACATATATGTTTTACATGTCATGTGTACCTTATGCTTGTATTGGCCAGAAGAGGGTGTTGGAGCCAATAGAACTGGAGTTCCAGACAGTTGTGAGCTGCCAAGTATGTGCTTAGAACCAAACGTGTATCTTTTTGGAAAGCAGTCATTAATGTTAGTAACTGTGCAAACTCTTTACTCACTCAGATAAAGTTATTGTTTCATGCTTAATAACCAATTTTAAGAATTCATTTGATAATCACCAACACTTCAGCTTCTTTTAGTATAAAAATAATTAATACAGATATGCCAAATATGTCTGTGTAGTTAATTTCTAGCTTTTAACAATAAAATACCCCACTCAAATTTAACTTATCATCTCCAAAGTCCAAAACCAAATCCTTTTTAGCCTCCAAAATTCACTGAGTGAGTCTCCAGAAGTCAGAGGTAGCCAGCAGAATAGCCATGATGTCAGATGTCATGCACCTAAGATCAAATTTTAAACAACGGTTTCTGGTAATAATTGTGTATTTTCCATGACTATGAATATATAAATGGAAATAAAATTCAAGCTTGTGTTTTACAATATTTCTGTCACAAGGTCAAGTTGTATGTACCAACTTAAAAATAAAGACAGCTGTGAAACATGGGATGCTTCAAGAAAAGTTAAAGAAGCCAGGATTGGTGTAGGTTTGTACTCCCATCTTTGTTAGGAGACTGAGGAAGAAAATCGTGAGTTCAAGTCTTTTATGAGCTATAGAATAACTTCAAGTCCTGTCTGAGAATACTAAAGTGAGAAGAAATGTGGGGATGGAGCTTGATGGTAGAATGCTTGTCAAGCCTGTAAGAATTGTTGGGTTGAATTCTAGCACTACAAAATATTTTGAATGAATGACTGATTAAACAATTGAATGATCCTATTAGATATTCTCCTTTCATCATTAATATTGGAATACACAAAATTTTAAATGACCTCTGGTTGTTATCACTGGTGCTTCAGTGATAACATATGTTGATAAAAGGAGTCAAAAAGCTGCAGAAGATTTCCAAACATTGGAAACAGTTTCAGCTGCTAATACTAAATTAGTCCATTTGTCTAAGAAGTTTCCTCTGTATTACCTTTCAGAAAGCTTCCTTCACTTTTTTCTTCCTCAAATTGTAAATATAAGAGCAGGGGTGACCACAGTGTACATGAAAGCAGAAACCTTGTCAGTGTCTGGGGTGTGTAAATTCTTGAGTTGGAGATAAGTGAACAAGGCAGTGCTGTAGAAAAGAGAAACAACCAGGATCAGAGAGGAGCAGGAGGAGAAAACTTTGTGTCTGCCTGCTACTGAGGGTATTTTGAAGATGGTCGGAATAATGCGGACATAGGAACACAGAATGAAGAGATAGGGACTCATAATAAACATGACAAATTCATTCTGGAAAATATCCACAGGCATTCTGGAAAGTTTTATCACAGTCATGGTGTCACAAAAAGTGTTGAATTGTTCCTGCTCCATGAAACGACAGAGTAAAGATTCAGGTGGTCTGGGCTGATTCTATGAAGATCAGTCAACTTCAAACAGACAGAAGGGCCCATCCGCAGTGTAATGCAGTGGATGACAAATAGCCACAAAGTGACCATAAGCCATAGTTGCTAGAAGGCAGCATTCTGTCAGTCCGAGATGGTGAATACATACATCTGAGCTGCACAGCCTCTCACACTTATGGTCTTGATCTGCACCAGCATCTGAGGCACCACAAGCTGATATAGCATGTCTCCAGAAGGGAGAGGTTGGCCAAGAAGAAGTACATGAGAGTGTGCAGGGAACAGGTGTCCCAGATCACACAGATGATGGTGAGGTTTCCTTCTGCTTGAGAAGAAAAGACCACCAATGTGAATTCACTTCAGAGGGACAGGCTTTCATTCTTCTTGAGCTCAGAGTGAGACATTTGTGAAGACAACATAGCAGGCACATCGTCACACAGGACACAGTCTGCTACCACAAGTGTCACTTACCCTCCTCAATGAAACTTCCCCCAATATCAGTGGGCTAAATAAGATAACAGAGACCTCACAACCCCTGTGAGGATGTACATTTCTGCTGTGGATCTTGTTCTATTTTCAAAGAGGCATGGATTAAACAAATCTTTAAATATATTTTCAATATCATATAAATACATGAATAATGTATTTCATACTTGATATATGAAGATGTCATATTACAAAACACTATACAGTTGCATACAAAGTATCCTGTTCTGATTTTTGACCTCTAGAACCATCCTCAAACCTACTCTTTAGTGCCTAGCAGAAAGAATATTCCAAGCAACATACTTGCAAGTCCACATATGTACAATTTTCACTTAAGTGAAACAGAATATTTTAACCATTAGACAGCTATCATCTAAGAATACCTATAACTTTCATCTCTTTTACACTGTGTTGATGCATTTCTTCACGAAGTTTTGACTTGGAGTACATACTTAGAATAAGAGATAACTGTTCTTTTTTCCCTCCATCTTTATTAACTTGGGTATTTCTTATTTACATTTCAATTGTTATACCCTTTCCTGGTTTCCAGGCCAACATGCCAACCCCGCCCTCTCCCCTTCTATATGGGTGTTCCCCTTCCCATCCTCTCCCCATTACCGCCCTCCCCACAACAATCATGTACACTGGGGGTTCAGTCTTGGCAGGACCAAGGGCTTCCCCTACCACTGGTGCTCTTAGTAGAATATTCATTGCTACCTATGCAGTTGGAGCCCAGGGTCAGTCCATATATAGTCTTTGGGTAGTAGCTTAGTCCCTGGAAGCCCTGGTTGCTTGGCATTGTTGTTCATATGGGGTCTCAAGCCCCTTCAAGCTCTTCCAGTCCTTTCTTTGATTCCTTCAACAAGGGTCCCATACTCAGTTCAGTGGATTGCTGCTTGCATTCGCCTATGTATTTGCTGTATTCTGAGTGTGTCTCTCAGGATCTTTATGTCTTTGTTGAAGTCCTCCATTATCATGATCAAATGTGATTTTAAATCTAGACCTTGTTTTTCTGGTGTGTTTGGATATTCAGTGTTTGCTGTGGTGGGATAATTGGGCTCCCATGATGCCATGTAGTCTTGATTTCTGTTGCTTGGGTTCCTGTGCTTGCTTCTCGCATCAAGTTGTCTCTGATATAACCTTTTTCTGCTATTTCTGACAGTGGCTAGACCGTCTAAAAGCCTGTGTGTCAGGAGTGCTGTAGACTTGTTCTCTTTCAGCCAGTTATGGGAACAGAGCATTCTGCTTTTAGGCCTATAGTCATTCCTGTCTTCTGGTCCTCAGGTGTTCCTGTGGGCATGTGTCCTGAGTCCACCAGGCAGGTCACTTGGAGCAGAAAAGTTGGTCTTACCTCTGGTCTCAGGCTTGGAGTCACTTCTCAGAGGTGATTTTCAGCTCTCCATGAGGGCAGCAACCTTAAGGGCCTGCCCCCCATTCTCTCAGGACCCTGTGCACAGGTGGCCCAGATGGCACCAGAAATGTGGGCAGAGAGTAGTCTCCTCTGGCTTCCCAGGCATGTCTGCCCCTCTGAAGGTCTAGCTCTCCCTCCCATGGGATTTGGGTGCAGGGAGCTGTTTGACCGGGTCCCTTCAGATCCAGGCAGTTTTTGGACTGCAGCGTTGAGTGCCCCTATCTTCCCGTTCCCAGAGGCCCTATACAGTTTACTCTTGGGCCAGGGATGTGGGCAAGGGTGGGCAATACTGGTGTTCTCTCCTGCCCTGCAGTCTCAGGAGTGCCCACCTGTTTGGGCGATGAGCTCTCTCTCCCATTGGGTTTGGGAGCAGGGAGCATATCTGTTCTTCTTATTGTCATTCAGGGTTGCCTATAATTCCACATTGTAATGCAATGGCATAGTAAGTAATTTTATCTTTGTAATAGATCATAACGAATTGTATTCCTGAAGGGTGTATTAGTCTCAAGGGGAATACTTTTTAGAAACAGCAACAAGTTATGATCTGCATTCAATTTGGGCTTTTTTTTTATTATGTTCTCAGGGGCAAGTTGTTGTCAAATATTTCATTGAAGATTCAGGAAACTAAATTATTCTAGTTGTTACTCATTATAAAAGCAGAACAGTAATATTCAAAATGTTCTTTTACATAGTATCCACTAAAATTTTGTAATATAAGTGGGCACATGAACACAGTAGAGGAGAGAGATGCTGAACAATATATTAAAGCTTTCCCTTTCCTTCACTATTGGAAGTTAAATTTGTGGTAACAAAAGATTTGTCTAACCAATGAACACTAAATTTCCAGTCAAACTAGATAAAAGTAATGTAAAGCTGAGACCAGCTGTGTCAGACACTATTTCAAGGCTTTCACAGACCCACTTCTGGTTTGAATAGCACATGGGACTTCCATATAGTTTAAAACTGTTGGCCTTTAGGTAGGAGAGTCTCTCAGTTAGTGTCTGATTTTGTCTTTGCCACTGTGGCTAGCTCTTTACCTCCCTACTCTGCTCTGTCTCCCTTCTGTTACCTCACAGGTCTGCTTTGATTATCCCATCCCTGCTACATCAGCCTCACCTGCCTCTTACTTCCCTAGCTATTGGTTGTCAGATATTTATTATAAACAATCTTCACTAAGACAATACCAATCTCATAGAATTGCCTTTAGGCAATAAGGACAGCCTGGCTTTCATCTTTTGGGCAGTTGTGGAAGGACAAGCATTTACAAACAGAAAACCTTGTGATGCACCATAGAAATGACTACCAAAATCCAACCAACACTTACGTGTAATTAAATTATTTTTAATATAAATGTAAACAGTGAATAAATCTGGTGGCATATTTATTTACCTTGTTCTTATCCCCAATAACTTCACAGAAAAACCAAGATTTATTTAAAACTCAAAAGCTCAATAGCACCTCAATAGCTGAGCAGTTAAATGATGTATCTTAAACATCTGTGCTAATCTGACTACCTCCCAGTTCCAGCTCATCATACTTGCATATTGTTATTGATCTGGTTCTTCACACTCTTTCTTCATAGCTCCAATTCCTTCATCCTCCCAGTGCATCTGAATTTCCCTCTCTTCTTCCTATCACTAGCTGATGTCCCACTCTATTCTCTATTCTGTCTAGCCACTGGGTAATCATTTATTGACAGGGCAGAGAATAAATGTCAGAATTTTTACATAAATTTGAGACAGGATATTCTTGGTATAAGCATTATTGATTGAAACAAGATAGGAGGACAGAGAAATCAAAATTTAAA
Organism: Rattus rattus; assembly: GCF_011064425.1. Lineage (NCBI taxonomy): Eukaryota > Metazoa > Chordata > Mammalia > Rodentia > Muridae > Rattus > Rattus rattus. The sequence goes on along the minus strand of NC_046154.1, from coordinate 160,080,417 downwards.
TAACACAAGGGTAAACGTTACACAGTTTACAAAACATTATGCCTACACATAGCTCTTTGCCAGTACAGAATTAAAAATTAAAAATACAGAGACACATCTCAATACATATGAAAAGATCACTCCAATAATAGACTCAGGTGGAAATTCACTAGAATACATAATACTTAGAGTATTTATTACAAGCAGCATGAATGAGGAGGCAGGTTAACTAATCTTCGTAGGAGTCTCTTTAGGGGAGTAGTCTCAGGGCATGATAGTGTAGTCATCCTGCATTAGGAAGTGGAAGTTGGTACTTTGTATACTGATTGTTTTAGCTTATGGTCAACAGTTTCTCAACATCTATATCAGATCACGGGGAAGCCTTGCTATTCCCCTGAGTCTGACATATTTGTCTTCTTGACATACCTATACTCCTGTCATGGATATTATTCTATAGAGGGATACACTTACTCTTTACATTACTTGGTTCATTTTTCTTATTCTCCCTTTGTACACAGTCAAGTTTCCAGGACTCAACTGGGCAAACAAGAACACTTCTATTTTCCTAATGTGTTTTTGCAACAAAACATTAAAAGAGTTGAAGGAGTTTGCAACCCCATAAAAACAATAATGCCAACCAACCAGAACTTCCAGGGACTAAACCACTACTGAAAGACTATGCATGGACTGACCCAGGGCTCCAACTGCATATATAGCAGAGAATAGCCTTGTTGGGTCACCAGTGGAAGGGGAAGCCCTTGGTCCCACCAAGGTTGGACCCCCCAGTGCAGGGGAATTAGGGAGTCAGTAAGGGGGATGTATGGGGTGAATACCCATATGGGGGGAGAGGGGAGTGGATGGGGGCTTATGGAAGGAAACCTAGAAGGGGAATAACATTTGAAATGTAAGTAAAGAAATATATCTAATAAAAATTTATTAAAAAAATATTGAGTCCCTCAACTTTGTACTGTTTATTTCTTAATCTGGTCTTAAATTCAGATGACAATAACAATTCTGAGGAAAATAATATTAGCATGCGATTGGCTATGGCACATTCCAAAGAGAAAAGTCAGAAGCTTCCTTGTGCTGACTTTGATCCACCTTTGCTCCAAATAACTTAAAAAATGATTGATGAAATAAAGGCCAGGACAGGACAACAAGTGTTGTTATTAAGAAATCATTCTCAAGCTCCCTGATGAAAGCTCACATTCTTCTTTAATACTTTATGTATGAGTAGGCATCTGGTTAGAAGGCAAAAGAAGAGATTTTTGTCACTAAACTGCAGAACCCATAGTAGAATGAAACTCTCCAATTAGGCAGAAAGCACACTTGGTAAAGGATGGAATTTAATTGAATGTTTAGCAGAGGAAATTTTCTAGCAAAATGATGATCTTGTTACTTAAATAAAATGTGAGAGAGAGGAAAAAAAGGTAAGTTGAGCTGACAATTGTTAAACAAAAAGAAATAAGAACTTGATGACTTTAGACCTATTATATTAACAAATCAGAAGCAATATAATTTACTTGAAAATGGGATGTGGGATGGAATGATTAAATGTGTAGCTTAATTTTCAACTGATTTAAAATCCAATTTGGGACAAAAGGGTCTTCTTGTGTCTTTATTGGATAGAAAAATGTACCCAACAGTTGCATGCTCTATTGTTCATATTTTCTTGCTTTGTAGGGATGGAGTCACAAACTATATTAATGGAGAACAGAAATGGATTTCATGAAAATTTATTGTTAATTTAAAGACAGTACCTATGTTAATAAAATGTACTTCGACATACCATATCTTGATCATTTGTAAGAAATTGCCTAAAATATAACTTGTGAAAAATCACATCATAGTCACCAAAGTAATCCTTTGGGATTCACAAACAACTCTGAAATAAAGTTATCACTCTTTGTTTCTGGCCATCTACTTAGTTGCCTTACTGGGGAACTTTCTTGCTATGACAATAAACACTCCAGACCTTACTCTTCAAACACATACATATTTTTTTTTCTGTGAAACCTATCACAGCTTGAGGTTTGTTTCACTCTGGTCATGATACAAAAGATACCAGTAGACCTTGTAAAGTAATTTCATTTTTGGGCTGTGATATGTGTGCCTTCCTTCCTTCCTTCCTTCCTTCCTTCCTTCCTTCCTTCCTTCCTTCCTTCCTTCCTTCCTTCCTTCTTTCCTTCCTTCCTCCCTCCCTCCCTCCCTCCCTGCCTCCCTCCCTCCCTCCCTCCCTCCTTTCCCTCCTTCTCAGATGATAGCTTTTCCTTTCTTTAGGCGCTTTTGTGTTGGTTGGGTTGTGTTTGTGTGTTTGTGTGTGTGTGTGTGTGTGCTGATCTAGTCACTGATGCAAGTGCTTGCAATCTCTCATGTTTCACTTTTACTTTCAATTTTGTCACCTATGTATACATCACTGGAACCCCTCTGAGGATGTCAATTGCAATTAATGACTAGGCAGCATTTTCTATTTGTTTTTTATTCCTTATTATGACATATTATTTTTATGGATTATCCAACCTGATCTACTTAAGGACCAGCTCCAACTGGTCTTCTGAAAGTTAGTTCTTTGTCTTTGTCTTATACTGCCTTTATCCCAGTTATACCAAAGTAAGATGCAAAGATCACTCTGTCAAGTTGTATTCAACGAATTTTCTTGAGAATGAAACTTCACAACAGATCATACTTTTGTATGTTTGAAAGTGTTTAGACACTTGCTCTCTCTTGCTCTCTTCCCCTTTTACCCTCTTTCCCCTTTGTCCCTTCTCTTCCCGTTCCCCTCCCCTCTCTTTCCATATGCTCATTCTACTCCTCTCTCTCTCTCTCTTTCTCTGCCTTTTTCTGCCCCTACTACCCTCTTCACTCCCCTTCTCATGTCCCAAATAAATGCTATTCTATACTATACCATCCCATTGTGTGGCTGGTCCCTCAGGGAAAGTTATGTCCCAGCATGGACCTTCAGAGTCAACCTTTCTCTAATACCTCACCACACCTCCATAGAACATATCCCCTCTTTCTTTATCTTTTTATAAACACATTAGGGACATTGACCCATTGTAAATTTACAAACGTGTTTGTGATTGTACAAAGAATAGTTATATCATGTTAGGCATACTCATGACCTTGTTACTGTTTCATGTGGACATGAAATACTATTTGTGTCAAGTCGACAAGGGATGGATTGTAGTGGCTATTCCTGGCTGTCAGCTTGACTATATCTGGAATGGACTATAATCCAGAATTGTAAGGCTCACCTGTGATCTTATTCTTGAGGCTGGGAAGTACAAGTTTCTGACCCAGATCTTGGCATGGAGCTCTTTAGTCTTGAGACATAATGCAGGGACTGAGGTAAGGAAACTTCAGAGTTCAAGGTCATCTGGGACAAAGCAAGTCCCAGACCCAGGCATGGTGGTACACACCTTAAATCTGGGCCACACCTTTTGCCACCTCTTCTTCACTTGCCTGCCTTGTTGGACTGAGTAACTGCTAGACCCTTGAACTTCCATTTGCAGCTGCTGCTGACCATTGTTGGGGAGTTGGACTACAGACTATAAGTTATCAACAAATTCTCTTACTATATAGAGGCTACCCATAAATTCTTGACTCTAGAGAACCTTGACTAATACAGTATCTATGTTGGAGTCAGAAACAAACATCTATTACCTGTCCCAGGAAGATAAAGTACCCATAATCCTGACTCAGTGACCTTCATCCAGAAACGTACAGCTGGGACTATCTACTTCTTATGATATGACTAATTGCATTTTTGGCTTCTGTAACCTTCTTATGCAGACATTCAAGGGCTATTTTGAAGTAGCCTTGACTATGTAATCTTGGCAAAGCAAAACAGCTCCTGGCTTGCTTGTGTAGATACTCAAGGTTTTCTTGTGTGTTTCCCCTTAAAAAATCATTCTCTTACCCCCCCTTTGCATGGCAATTTCAAATTTGTCTCAGAAATTGTTGTCCTACTAGCTGTAATAAATAAATCTTTAAATTATTTTTTTAAAAAAGTGTTTAGACATGATCAACTACGACCTTGTGAGGTCTGTCCACCAGATGATGCTGTGAAGTTTTTTGCCTTATTAATTTCTCACTGTTTACATGGTAGTAAAGCATACTCATGGTTCTGGTAATGGGAAAGTGTAGTAAAAGTAATTGTTTTTACAAAGGCATTTGTTGTAAGCAAACAATTTGAATGTATGCAATTGAAGATGGGTGTAATTTGCTGTAAGTTTGTGTAATATATAATATATGTGTATATATATATATATATATATATAATATTACTTTTACAGGTTTAGCAATGCTGCTGCCAGATCACTCCACTTGTTATCAGCAACTCTTTTCAACTTTTTCTTGATTAGTGGCAACTGTATGTAGAGACCGAGGGAAAAATATTTGCTGAATTTTACATATGCATTGCTTTATAAAGTAAAAGATTAAATTATAGTAGTGAATCAATTTACAACTTAAAATGATTTAGAATGATATATAGCTCAATATCTAATATATTTACATAAGCAGGGTACTAAGTTCAATCCAGACCATCAGAAAACAAAAGTAGTTCAACAAAATCCAGGCAGTGGCACTCATAGTTATTATAGTTACAATGTTTTAAAATTATTACATAATTATTTCTTAAACACTGTGTGTTGGGGGACAGGGTAAGGAGGGTACCACTATTTGGACAGATGTTCCCCAAAGGCCTACCTGTAAAATTTTGGTCCCTCAGGTAGCATCATAGATGGTGGCACTTTTGAGTTGTTGGTTCTTACTCAGGTCATTGAAGCTGTGACCAGAGAGGGAACTGTCAGGTCCTGACTTTCTTCTCATCTTACTTCCACTCTTTCTCTTCATCTTCCTTTCTTTCTTTGCCATACTTTACTTCTTTGAACAAGATGCAAGTAGGCATACTCCTACCATGATGTTTTTCTCTTATCATGTGTCACAATACAATACAAAACAAAACAAAGCAAACAAACAAAGCAATGGATAGCTCAGTATGAGCTGGGACTTGAATCTCAGGATGTAAGAGTTAAAATAAACCTCTCTTTACTTTATAAGTAGATCACATCATGAATACACACATAGTTAAGTGTTGTTTTAAAACAAAATCTTAGATGTTCGATTTTCCAAATGAAGATTCAGGAGCTAGATGCTGTGATGAAAGACTGCTATCTCAGAGAGCCAGAGAAAGCATCCATTTGAACTTCCTATAAGGAAAAAAACTTTCTCCTTCTCCATGCTGCTTAAATACCCTTAAATACCCTCAACTCAAAAGACTGTTATTTCTGTTTACTTATGTTCACTCCCTGTCAGATTGGTTGTTTGCTCTGCCTCTTGACCAAGGGTTGACTTTATTTAGCTCTTGGATTAAAAGTGTTTGCTAGGGCTGAATCACACCACAACAAGGTTTTTCTAGTTCACAATCTTTGGGTTCACAATTGTTAAGGCCTTGGTAAAAAGTTAAGACGGAGGTAACTATTACATGACTAACCTGCCATTATAAGGAGATTTTCTCATATGTTGTTTCTGCTTTTACTAGGAACCTTTTTCATGTCCAAACTGCTATATACTGTGCCCTTGGAAACCAATCACAATAGATATCAGTAGAAGTGGTTTTCATAGTTACCCACAATATGCTTGGACCCAAACCAACCACCCAGCAGTACTTCCTGCACCAATGTATACACTTTTATCATATTTGTTTTTATAAGCTGACCCTGGGATGAACATTCACATAAGAGAGACATCTGCATCTATTTAAAATAAAACTTCCATTTTGACTAGGACCTTAAGATCCCAAGATCTCTCTGGAAACTGACATTTTACTTGTCAGAAAGAGATGTATGTGGGTAACTGACATTCTGGCTCACAAGTGAGACATCAATGTTAGGCAAGTCCTATCCTGCTAGACAAGTTAAAGCATGAATATTAGACAAGGCAAGTCCCCTGCCACAGTTGAATACCCCCAATCATTGGGAATAGGATAAATGTACAACAAAGACAGGTTCCTAAAGAAATCTCTATCCCTAAATCCTGAATGGTGGAATAACTTAGCACATATGATTGTAGATTTTAGGCTTAAAAATACTGTATGATCTTGACTCATTATCACAGTTCACTTCCTGAATCTGGACCATGGTTCTGATTGATCAGTCCTGGGGTGTAGGCTCAATAAACGATCCCTGTCTGACTGAGATTGGTGTTTGTGTGGTTTTTGGCCCTCAACATGATCAAATATCCTGCAATAGTAAAGAGAAACAGATTGACAGACAAACATCTATTGTGAAAATCAAGTGAAAAAATATCTTGTGCACTGAATATTCTAGAATGCTAGTAAAACTGTGTTTACAGGTTTCTATCATAGCTCATAATGTGCAATGGTTTCTTTCCATTGACAATGACCTCAAGTTACTCTTTTTCCTTGGGTTATAGCCTACAAAAGAACTGGAGATATTTCTTTCCATTTAAGGTCGTCTGATGCAAATGATTTATTCTTCTACATGTTAAAATTAAAAATAGATACTTCTTTTATACCATAGCCCTACAACAGTTTTGTCTCTACTCCGCCCAGCTCCCCAACCTCACCTCTCTCCCAGATCAACTCCCCCTACATTTCCCTTCACAAAGAAGTAGACCTTTGTACTGGCTTTTGTGTCAACTTGATACAAGCTAAAGTCATAGAGAAGAAATAGTCTCAGTTGAGGAAATGCTTCTATATAATCCAACTGGAATGGGCTGGAGAGATGGCTCAGTGGTTAGGAACACTGACTGTTCTTCCAGAGGTCCTGAATTCAAATTCCAGCAACCACATGGTGGCTCACAACTATCTGTAATGAGATCTGATGCCTTTTTCTGGTGTGTCTGAATATAGCTACAGTGTACTTAAATATAATAAATAAATCATTAAATAGAGAGGCAAAGATTAAAACAGACACAGAAGGAACACCCATTCAGAGCCTGCCCCACATGTGGTCCATATATATACAGCCATCCAATTAGACAAGATGGATGAAGAAGTACAGGCTGACAGGAGCCGGATGTAGATCGCTCCTGAGAGACATAGCCAGAATACAGCAAATACAGAGGCGAATGCCAGCAGCAAACCACTGAACTGAGAATAGGACCCCCATTGAAGGAATCAGAGAAAGAACTGAAAGAGCTTGAAGGGGCTCGAGACCCCATATGAACAACAATGTCAAGCAACCAGAGCTTCCAGGGACTAAGCCACTACCTAAAGACTATACATGGAGTGACCCTGGACTCTGACCTCATAGGTAGCAATGAATATCCTAGTAAGATCACCAGTGGAAGGGGAAGCCCTGGGTCCTGCTAAGACTGAACCCCCAGTGAACTAGATTGTTGGGGGGAGGGTGGCAATGGAAGAAGGATGGGGAGGGAAACACCCATAAAGAAGGGGAGGGGGAGGGATTAGGGGGATGTTTGCCTGGAAACCGAGAAAGGGAATAACACTCGAAATGTATATAAGAAATACTCAAGTTAATAAAAAATATTTTAAAAAATTCAGCTGGAAGACATTTTCTCAATTAGTGATCAATCGGGTTTGAAGTGGACTTGTGAATCGTGAATAGTACCTTGCCTGGGATGATGGCTTTGAGTTCTATAAGAAAGCAGGCCGAGCAAGCCAGGAGAATAAACCAGCAAGCACCATTACTGTGTGGCTCCTGACTTTAGGTTCCTGCCCTTTTTGAGTTCTTGTACTTACTTCCTTTGGTATGAAAAGCAATGTGGAAGCATAAGCTGAATAAACTCCTTCCTTCACAACTTACTTTTTGGTCATAGTGTATTGCTGAAGCAGTAGAAACCCTAACTAAGACAGCCTCTAAAAGACAACAACCGAATATGAAAAAGCATATTTTCTGAAAGCTCTGTGTTGTCAATTAATGCCACTCGAGCTGCAGGAATCTCTGCTGTAGACTCCTTTTGTAACTTTTTTTTGTTTCAGTTTTTTATTTAGTAGTTTATGCTTGTACATTTCAAATGTTATCCCCTTTCCCAGTCCCCTCTCTCCCATTCCCTCTGCCCCTGCTTCTAAGAGGATGCTCCAGCTCCCACCCACCCACTCCCACCTGAACACCCTAGCATTGCTCAAAACTGGGGAACCAAGACTTTACAGGACCAAGGGCTTCTCCTCCTACTGATGCCAGACAATGCCATCCTCTGCTAAATATGCAGCTGGAGTCATGGGTCCCTCCATGTGTACTCTTTTATTGGTGGTTTAGTCTCTGGAAGTACTGGGGGGTTTGGTTTGTTGTTCTTCCTACAGGGTTGCAAACCCCTTCAGTTCCTTCAGTCTTTTCTCTAACTCCTCCACTGGGGTCCCTGTGCTCAGTCGGATTGTTAGCTGCAAGCATCTTAATCTATATCAGTAAGGCTCTGGCAGGGCCTCTCAGGAGACATCCATATCAGGCTCTTGTCAGGAAGCACTTATGGGTATCAGGAATAGTGACTGCGTTTGGTGGCTGCATATGGGATGGATCCCCAGGCGGGCCAGTCTCTGGATAGCCTTTCATTTCAGTCCCTGCTACACTCTTTGTCCCTGCATTTCCTCCCCTAGTTTGTTCACTCTTCTAAGAAAGACTGAAGCATCTGCACTTTGGTTGTCCTTCTTGAGCTTCATGTGGTGTGTGAATTGTAATTTAGGTATTCCAAGCTTTTGGACTAATATCCACTTATCAGTAGGTATGTAACATGTGTGTTCTTTTGGGATTGCATTACCTTACTCAAGATATTTTCTGGTTCCATCCATTTGCCTAAGAATTTCATGAAGTCATTGTTTTTAATAGCTGAGTAGTACTCCATTGTGTAAATGTACCACATTTTCCGTATCCATCCATTTTTCGAAGGACACCTGCATTCTTTCCAGCTTCTGGCTATTATAAATAAGACTGCTACGAACATGGTGAAGCATGGGTCTTTGTTATATGTTGGAGCATGTTTTGGGGGTATGCCCAAGAGTGGTATAGTTGGGAACTCAGGCAGTACTATGTCCAATTTTCTGAGGAACCTCCAGACTGATTTCCAGAATGGTTGTACCAGTCTGCAATCCCACCAACAATGGAGGAGTGTTCCTCTTTCTCCACATCCTCACCAGCATCTGCTGTCACCTGAGTTTTTGATCTTAGCCATTCTGACTGGTGTGAGGTGGAATCTCAGGTTGGTTTTGATTTACATTTCCCAGAGGACTAAGGATGTTGAACATTTCTTTAGGTGCTTTGTGAACATTCTATATACCTTAGTTGAGAATTCTTTGTTTAGCTTTGTACCTCATTTTTTTTAATAAGCTAATTTGGTTCTCTGGAGTCTAACTTCTTGTGACCATAGATGTGTGGGTTCGTTTCTGAGTCTTCAATTTTATTCCATTTGTCTACCTGCCTGTCTCTGCCAATACCATGCAGGTTTTTTTTTTTGTTTTTGTTTTTGTTTTTTAACAATTGCTCTGTTCACGTCAGCAATGGTGATTACCCCAGAAGTTCTTCTATTGTTGAGACTACTTTTCACTAACCCGGGTTTTTTGTAATTCCAAATAAATTTGCAAATCATTCTTTCCAACTCTGTGAAGAATTGAATTCAAATTTAATTAGGATTTCCTCGAACTTGTAGATTGCTTTCGGCAAGATGGCCATTTTTACTATAGTAATCCTGTCAATCCATGAGCATTCCACCATTCCCTGAGCAGTAAAACCTACCAATCCCTGAGCTCCCTCAAGCTCAGGACTTGAAATCCCACCATTACATATCCTGGAAATCTTTGCCCTAGAAAACTCCACCAACTCCAATCAAGCAAAACACTATTTACAGGCTATGTTTGTTCAGTTTCCTGGGGTCCACTCCTGAGAGCAGACGCAACCACCCCTGCAGTCATCTCTCTACACTCTGGGCACTTACAATACATTGTTTTTAGAATATTTGCTGCCTGGTATGACTCTCACACAGAGAGGCCAAGAATCAGTGATGAGAAGAAAGGAGAAAGCAAAGAGAAAGAGCAGGGCTGAGGTTCCTGGGCTCCTGAGTTTAGCTGAGGACATCCCCCCATCTCAGGATGTGCTTTTATTAGGACACTGTCCCACCTCAGAGCTGTGGCTCATGGGCCACCGTGTTTCAGGATGCCCATCCATTGGGATACTTTTTCTTCTCATAGCTGTATGATTTCTGGGCTCCTGAGTCCCAGGGCACCTTCTCATCAGAATAGGAAGGGCAACACTCCAGAATTTTAAGTAAAACTCTCAGTGTCAACATTTCAGCCTCTCTCTTCAAGGTTATGTTCTCATGCCTGTCTGCCTTTCATGGTGCTAACTTGCATTTGGGGCTGGGGAGGTGTGTTTCTCCAGTAAGAAGCAAAGCAAAGAATCTTCTTAGAACACACACACCACACACACACACACACACACACACACACACACACACACACACACACACACACACACACACACACACACGGAGTAATATAGGATTGCAGGAACAGATCTTTTTTCTCTAACACCTGGAAGATAATCTGTTAAGCCGCATACATACTGAGTATTCTTTATGTTTCTAATTTTCACAAAAATCTTGGGCCTAAAACACAAACCAACTTATTTGATTATAGGTGAGAGTGAGTTAGTAACAACGATACCACCATGTTACTGAGTTCATAGTTTATGTCTATGCTGTTACTTCACACTCTATATTTTTGCTAGGATCCAAGAATTTGGGAACTAATACACAATGAGAACCAAGTTCAAGCCAGAAAAATACCTTTATTCAGAAACTGGAATATCAGGGAGATAGCTGGGTTCAGGATCCAAATTGTGGGGGGATAGGGGCAAGACAGAGTAACCTTTTTAAAGCAAAAAGTTACAAATTAAGTGGGTCAGGGGCAAGAGAAGAGGCAACCAATTGGGTACATGCATGTTGCATGTTTCCCACTATCATTCATTCATTCATTCATTTATTCATTTTTCACTTTACATCCACTCACCACCCCCTTCTTAGTCAACCTCTCCTACATTCCTTCCCCTATGTCCCTCCTCTTCTACTCTGAGTGGGTGGGGGCCCGATATCCAGGGGATTTTTCACTGGTTTCTATGCCTGGCATCTTAAGTGGGTTACTACTACTGTCAAGTACCTCAAATGACTTTCTTGATAACAGATGGCAATTGCAATTGCTGTGTATCTGGGTGCTAACCAATAAAACCTAGGGTGGAATATTGTGATCTAGGTTCATATGGGGAACTTGGTATCAGAAGCCACTGTTATGAATTCAGCTATCTCTTAGAATTTAGTCTAATACAAAATGGAGACTATATACAAGATGGAGTCTCTGAAGCTAAAGAGGCCCCGACAGTTTGATTTCATGATTGATTTCATGATTAATAACATTTAGTCTTCTTAATCAGTTATTTTCAGAGCTGAAAATTCACTGAAAGTCATCAAAATTGCATAAAATGAGCATATATAGGTTTGATAAATACAATAGGTGTCAGATCATACAAGTAGAAAAATCATTTGATTATTTTTTCAGAGAGAAATAAGGGCCATCACTTGGTGATACAATGAAATTTGCAATTTTGACTAGGATTGAATACTGGAAAAGAGCAAGTATATTTAAATGTACATGGGAGTGATGAATAGATGGTTAACCATAATGGTTGGATTTTGTCATAGGAATAGATATTAATAAGAATAGATAATCTTACTATCATTTTCAATTATTAAACCTACCATTTTATGAAAGATAAAGCAATAGACATGTTAGACAAGGAAGCCTAAGATTTTTTTCATCCGCGACAGAATGCATGTTGTAGAAATTAATGCTAACATACAGAAGAAAAAATTTTGTTGTTGTTTTCAGCCAAAATTCATTACACATTTAATTTGAACACATATAGCTTGAAATTCCTTAAACTTTCAAATGAGGCATAAAATAAAACTTGGATTTCCTACTTCAAACTGGTACAGTGCAATGCTAGTGTTTATGACATGGAAATGAAAATTAAACAGATATATTTTGTCTTTGTAACATTTATAATAAGAGAAGCAAGAGTTGGCCTCCACGTTTGTATGGAACAGGTACATTCTCATACACACACCCACATACTAAAGAAATTTATAATAATAATAAGGAAGAAAGCAAATTGAGAGGACAATGTATATCTCTGCCTTCTACATGAATGTGAATACACATGCACATATGTACACACAATAGAATGTCAGAGTACAAAGTATTTTCCTGACCTTACCAAGCATCATTCTATTAATAAGTTTTTATTTTTAAAAATACTTTTAATTTCAACTATCTCCAGGGTTAATTCTATCTTATTCATTTCTTTGAGATGACAGTTTATTTTTACCATTAGGAAATAAATCTAGTTCCTTAAACCGGACAAGCATTTTCTTCCAAAATGCAAAGGTTTTTGTAATGTATATCTTTATGGAAGACTAGGGGTTATCTTACTAAAGTAGTTGAAAAGTTTAGAGTACCAACAAAGGAATAGCTCTGAAAGTAAAGTGGATAGGTTCTGTAAATGTTCAATGTTATATAGGTTTAGATTGAGCACAGGGACCCCAATGGAGGAGTCAGGTAAAGGACTAAAGGAGATGAAGGTGTTTGCAACTCTAGAGGAAGAACAAAAATATCAACCAACCAGTCCTTCCCAGAGTTCCCAGGGACTAAACCACCAACCAAAGAGTAGACATGGAAGTACTCACAGCTCCAGCAGCATATGTAGCAAAGAATGGTTTTATCTAGCATCAGTGGGAGTATAGACCCTTGGTCCTGAAGGCTCAATGCCCAAGTTTAGGGGAATGCCAAGGCAGTGAGGTAGGAGTGGTTAGGTGGGTGGGGAGCACCTTTATAGAAGCACAGGGAGGGGAGATGGGATAGGTGGTTTGCAGAGAGGAAAATGGGAAAGGGGATAACATTTGGAATGCAAATAAATAAAATATCCAACAAAAAAGAAAATTTATAAATATACAAATATATAAATATGTAAAATATTGGATTTAAAAATATTAGCTTGTATTAACTGGAATCATAATTCATTATTAGTATCCTGGTCTAGCAAGTGTGAAATTATGTTTTGATTAATTCCCTGTTCCTTGAACACATAAAAGAATCTTTCTTGGAGATGTGGAAAAAAATCTAAAGGAGAAAATTGAACCAGACAAGAATAATTGGTATTATTTAAATCTCCATTCTTCATTTCCTTCATAAAGTGATAGTATAGTCACTTTTTTAATTGATAGTGAATCAATTTAATACTTTCATCATAGTTAACAGAGGTGTTGTTAGAATACCACAGGAAAAGAAAGGTTATGGGGAGCATACACACATTTTAGGAAGCCATCAGAAATCTCAAACTATCTCTAGGCAGCATTATGCAGTTTTCCACACATGTGTGTGTCAGGCAAGTGTTCTCCCAGACTCTCTTTTTCTCACATGTAATATTCCTGATGCATTCTTTATTTTTTCTATTCATGCCATTGACTTGAAAAAAATCATAATGGGTAGAAATAATTATACAGGGTGTTACTCTGATTCTCTTACCTCGCTACTATTTGTCCATTTGGGTAGGGTCTTCTGTGTATCTTTGCCCATTATCAAATTGTGTGACTCATTAGTCAATTTCGAGAGCTAAATACATATGTGTGTATATTACCTATATATGTCTATAACAAAAAACTTATTTTAAACATCAAATATTAACAATTATATTACCTATATATGTCTATAATAGAAAATGTTCATGTGTCAAATACTAACAATTTATAGATAAAGGACATGCTGCTGTTTATCACCGTGTGCTTTTTTTCCCTTTTTTTAAATTAAAATTTATTTGTTTACTTTACCATCTGATTGTGCTGCTTGTCTCAGGCTTTCCTCTCCCACCAGTCCTACTTTATCAAGTCCCTCCTCCACCCACTTACCCTCTCTTTCTCCTCAAAAAAGGGGAACCACCAATTGGGTTTTACCCTTCTCTATGAAATCCAGTTGCAGTATGCCTAAGCATATTCTCTTCCACTGAAGGCATCAGAGTCAGGAACAGCCTTCAGTCCAATTGTTAGGGGACCCCCATGAAGAGCATTCTTTTCCTTTTTTTAGGGGATATGTTTTTAATTACATTTCAAAAGTTATCCCAGTTCCTGGTTTCCCATCTATAACCCCCTAACCTATCCCCCAACCCCCTTTTCAATGAGGGTGAACCCCCAACCACTCACCCCTTTCTGCCTTCCTGCCCTAACATTCTCCTATAATGGGTGTCCAGTCTTGGCAGGACCAAGGGCTTCTCTTCTCATTGGTGCCGAACAAGGACATCCTCTGCTTCATATGCAGCTGGAGCCATGGGTACTCTTTGGGTACTGGTTTAGTTCCTGGGAGCTCTTGTTGGTTGGCATCGTTATTCTTATGAAGTTCTAAGTCCCTTCAGCTCCTTCAGTCTTTTCTCTAACTCCTCTAGTAGGGATCAAATTCTCAGTACAGTGGTTGACTGCTAGCATTCACCTCTGTATTTGTCATGGTCTGACAGAGCCTCTCAGGAGACCGCTATATCAGGTTCCTGTCAGTATGCACTACTTGGCATTGTTTGGGTTTGGTGGCTATATGGGGCTGGATCCCCAGGTTGGGCAGACTCTGAATGGCCATTCCTTCAGTCTCCGCTCCAAACTTTATCTCCATATACCACCATGAATATTTTTGTGTTCCCTTTTAAGGACTGAAGCATTCACAATTTAGTTGTCCTTCCTTTTGAGCTTCATGTGGTCTGTGGATTGTATCTTGGGTAATTTGAGCTTTTGGGCTAATATCCATTTACCAGTGAGTGCATACCATGTGTGCTTTTTTGTGATTGTATTATCTCACAGCATAATATTTTCTAGTTCCATCCATTTGCCTATGACTTTCATGAAGTCATTGTTTTTGATAGCTGAGTAGTATGCCATAGTCATTTCTTTGAGAAAGATGTGATCCTGTGCACTGTATTAATGAATGCCTTTTTCACTTGCTGATTCCTCAAGGTATAGATAAAAGGATTCAGCAGTGGAGCCACTGAGGTATTGAGGATAGAAATTCCCTTGGAAATAGATACTCTTTGCTTGACTGATGGTTTAAGGTACATGAAGATGCAGCTGCCATATGAGAGGGTTATCACAATCATGTGAGAAGAGCATGTAGAGAAAGCCTTTTTCCTTTGGGCAGTTGAAGGAATTTTTAGAATTGTCATAGCAATGTAGGTGTAGGATATAATCACCATTACCAATGTGAGTAAGAGTGTCACCAAAGCTGAGACAAATCCCATTGTCTCCAGGAACTGGGTGTCTGTGCAGGAAAGCTGGATGAGTGGAGTGGTGTCACAGTAGAAATGATCAACAATGTTGGAATCACAGAAGTCAAGATTCAAGCCTAACACCAATGGTGGAAAGATGATTAAAAATCCAGCAAGCCAACAACTTAGGAGCAGCTGCACACAGACCTTATTGTTCATGATGGTCATGTAGTGCAGGGGCTTGCAGATGGCTACATACCTGTCATAGGACATAGCTGCAAGCAGGTAAAATTCCGATGCTCCAAGAAAAAAAGCAAAAAACACCTGAGTGGCGCAACTGTTATAAGAAATGGTTTTGTCTCCAGTTGCCATAGTAACAAGCAATTTGGGTATGCATGTAGTAGTGTAGGAAATTTCTAACAAGGAAAAATTCCGAAGGAAAAAATACATGGGTGTCTTCAGGTGAGTATCCACCAGGGTGAGTGTGATGATGGTCAGATTGCCAGTGATGCTGAGCAGATAGGTAAGAAGCAGGAAGATGAATAACACAACTTTCCAATGTGGATCATCAGTCAAACCTGCTATGATGAAAATTGTCACTCTTGTGTGGTTCTTCATTGTGATCCTCTGAATGTTAACAGATTTAAATGGAAGAGAAAGGAGGTGGGGGAACAGGTATCCCTCCAGAACTGTACTAATGATAGATCATGTTGAAATACCAAAAACATTGCAAAAGCCAGTTTTCAGACAAAGCCACATTTCTAAAAAGGGCTATACCAAGAAAATCATAGTTTATTACTTAGAGGTTATAACAAACAGGAATAAGAATATTAATTTTAATTTTTCTCTAGAACAATCTATATTATACAGTTATCTGTTCATCTCTTTTAGGTGACCAAATTATTAGAAAATTGAAAACATGGAGACAAAAAAGGGTGTTTTGTTGAGAGAGAGATAAAAACACACACACACACACACACACACACACACACACACACACACACAGAGAGAGAGAGAGAGAGAGAGAGAGAGAGAGAGAGCATCCTAATTTATTCAGTTCATCTAACTGATATGTATGATATACATCTTACTACTTTCGCAACAGTGTCCTATTTCAAAACTGAAAATGAATCATTGGAGTAATTTTTTTTTTACACTTTCTACTACTTTGTCTATTGCTTTGACTTCTCTTGTTACCTTGTGTAATGTTGACCTTGTCTTTCAAAGCAATTCAGCAGGAAGAGTTTTACATTATCAAGGTGTGAAGTAAGACATTGTATGTATGTATGTATATATGTATGTATGTTGGAGTAAAAGTCCCACTATGTAGCTGTGTGTATCCTCAAACTCACTATGTGGACAAGGCTGGCCTCAAATGCACAAGAATTTGTCTGCCTCTGCATTTTGGTGCAGGGATTAAACATTTATTACACCACTTCTGGTTTCCATTTTGTTATGCTTCAAGTACCAAGAAAAAAATGAATCTGGAGATACAAGCTATAAGAGAAAGGAGACGTTTGTAAATATATCTTCATAGATTTGTGTGAGGTAGCAGTACTGAAGCTGCTTAGAAGACTGAGGTATAGGAGTTTTAGGGATGGGAAAATGAGTTGAAAACACTTTTCAAGGTTAAATAAATATAAATTAGTAATTTAAGCAATTGTGCATTTTTAAATTAAAAAATTTCCTAATGTAATTCCAATACTTACATTTTTATGAGTCATCTAAGGAAGAGATTGGCAACATAAATGTACGACCTATGAAAGAAGATTATTTGATAAATTAATAATCAAAGTTTATTATCAAATACAAGAAATCCACAAAAATATTTACATCTCAAACTAACATTCAGTTAACGAAAATTTGCCGAAGTTCTTGATTAGTAAAGAGCTCCTGGGTTTGACCAGAGACATAGGGTGTTGAAGAGAACAGAAGACAGGAACGGAATGGAAAGGAAAGAAAAGGAAAGGGAAAAAGAGCGATCTGGAACCATGAGTAATGATATTAACAAGTAGGCATATAGTTCTTTATATATCAAAATGGCAACATTAATAAGCAAAATTTCTTAAATTTAGGCATGGTATAAACTGAGTATCTAGTAGGAAAAATAATGATATCTCTTGAAAAACTTCATACCTCGGATATTCATCATCAGACATATAGATGCTTACATTTTCATTAAGGGCATGGCATTTTATGACAATTGTATTTGCCTTAAGGATATTATAATAACTAGAAACAACCTCTTATGTATATATTATTACTGAGAGGTCCCAAATAACTAACATAAGGTATCCAAATACAAAGTAAATTTGAGATAATATCAAGAATTATTTATAGGAAACATTTGTGTTCTATGATAGGTATTAAGATAGGAAACCAAAAAGGGACAAAATAGCATAGAACTGAAGCAAAGTGCAGGCTAAACCCATAATCTTCTTAGAAGCAATCAGGAGATTTCTGCTAGAATGGTGCTTTCCAACACAGTCAAAAAACATTGGTAAAGAAGTTTATCACTTCTATTGGACATTCCCTCATATTCAAAGTCATGAATGCATCTCTTATAAATTTACCTTGTCTACACAGATTACCACAATGTCCAAAAGTGTAGGAATTTATATTTCTAAACCACAGAAATTATTACTTAAGATCATTAATTTATCCAACTTCAATCAGACATACCAACAATTCCATAAAAATCTCTGATAAAAGTATTTATATTGAAGTCAAATTTGTGACTCAACTTTTAAAGAATTGTGTCACCCATTATGAGTATCAGGTTAATTTAAAATGAAAAAGAATTTAGTTCTAGATTATCTATACACTGAAAAGCCTTAATCATCTTAATTTCTTTGAACTGAAATTTAAAGGTGATTAAAAGTATCAATATTTTAATGGAAAAATTTTCAAAAACATATTAAATATGCCTAGCAAAAATAATTTTAAAATATAAAATGTTGATTTTGTCTTTTAGAATTACAAATAAATATGTTAAAAAATCTAAAAGATATATATATTTATCTGTAACACACATGCTCAAATACCATAATGAGGCAGAGATGCAGACAGCACAGACATATTTGGCCTTGACTCTCCATACGGAATGTTTTCACCAAGTTTGTGATATGAACCCAGACACTGCTCTCTACTCTGAATGTGCCTGAATTTGGACCACATTATGTGGTTTGTTTTCCTCACCTATTAAGAGAATCTTGATGATTATATTAGAAATGTGTTTCAGGTAGCATTCTGTGTTTAAGTCCTCTCTTTACTGCAGTAAGGAGGTCCATGCATTGAATCATTTTCTATACTATAATCACTGCCATTCAAACAAAAATGAATTAACCCTAATCTTAGTTACTTTTTATGCTCTCATTTCCTAAGTCAAAACCTATAGAGATGATGCAAATTCTCAGGGGAATTGATCTTCATAACAGCATTTCCCAAAGAAGCAATACTTTTCATGTTTTCCAAATGTAGTCTCCAGATAACGTGTATTTAAAAAGAAACAAAATATACTTTAAGAAACTAAACTATCTCCAGAGACTTGAATAGAGATTACTCAAAGCTGTGTCTGCTATAACATTTAAGAAAGCAATTAGGCTCCTGTCAGGAAGCACTTCATGGCATCAGCAATGGTGTCTAGGTTTGGTGGCTGTATATGAATGGGACTGATCCCCAGGTGGGCTGTCTCTGGATGGTCTTTCCTTTCATCTCTGATGCACTCTTTGTCCCTGTATTTCCTTTAGATGGGAGAAATTTTGGGTTAAAATTTTGAGAAGGGTCATGGCCCGATCCTTCATTTGGGGGCCATGCCTAACCTCTGGATATGGTCTCTCCCATACATTATCATCACACAGGACTCTTATATGCAATGTAAATGAGGAACAAATTTACTTTTATAGCATTTTATTTAACTTGAAATCAATTAATTTCCTTTCATCATCTGTTTTGTCTTTTTTGGCTTCTCTACCTCAATACACATGATTTTATTTTTCTTTTAGTGGAAATATCAACAACATATCATATGATAAAAGATATATGTGATAAATTCCAAAAGCAGAGTGTATCTGAAGAAAATAGTTTTATTTTGGTTAAACTTTCTCAAGTCTGAAAGGTCAAAGATAAGGAAGTTTTACCTTTTAAATCATGAAAAAATTCAGAAGGATAGGCAAGTTTATGTGGGAGAAAACTTTCATGGTTACTAACCCATTCCCGTGAGATAGGTATTGATTCACTCCTGAGACTCCATCCAGGTGATCAAATATCCCTCTCTAGACCTCATTTCCCAGCAGTGTCCTCTGGGTAACTAATAGGAACAAGACCAAGTAGAAGATCTCTTATTTCCAGTCTGCAGACTATGCCAACAGAATGCCGAGTTTGCAGTTAAGAGGAATTACCGCTAAAGGATTATGATGCAAACTTAAATTTAAAAACCTCTTCTCATAGTCATTTACTACTATACTCTTGACCACTTTCCAGAAAGATGAATTGAGGAATACCTTTCTGCAGAAATTGTTCCCATTAGTCAGAACCAAGGTACATGAATCAGAAAGAAATGAGCAAGATAGACGTTACTACTTTTTTTGCAGAACAGGTTGTGTGTTAAAAATTGTCATATTGGAGATATTCTAGAGAATAAATGCATGACT
This sequence comes from Rattus rattus, assembly GCF_011064425.1. Taxonomy (NCBI): domain Eukaryota; kingdom Metazoa; phylum Chordata; class Mammalia; order Rodentia; family Muridae; genus Rattus; species Rattus rattus. Next base: position 160,060,520 of record NC_046154.1, on the reverse strand, counting down.
CAGAGTAATTCATAATTGTTAAAATTCTCTATCAAAATTATGATGATGACTGATGTATAAGTTCCCTTTGTGTAAAATTGGTCCTAAAATTTTATTAAAATGGAATCAATTCCAAGTAGTATACATCAGCTTAATCCTTCTTCCTTTTATTCATTCAATATGTATTTAAAAATCGATGCCTTATACTGCTAACACTTATCTAATGGTCCCACTATATGGATATGCCATCTATACTTTGCTCTTTACCACTTAAAGATCGTATTTAGTAATTTTGTCCATTGTGAATAAAGCTTCTCATCATTAGCATAGGGATGAGAATCCATTCTTAAAATATTGTTAAGCAATGAGGATATGGTTTTTTTTTTTTGTTTTTACAGAAAGACTCCATTTGCATCAGTAAAAGATAGCAAGTTGTCAGCGTAAGTATCTATTCCATTTTCATTACATTGATGTTATCATTTGAAATGTCTTCTATATACCCATGTGTTCAAGCCTTGGTATCCAATTTTTGGTGCTATTTTGGGAAGTCATTTGGGAAACTAATGAGATAAGACCCCCCAATCACTTAGGGCAGGTTCCTTGAGGGTATTTATGTCTCATACATCTCTATATTTCTCAACTTCATGTCCATCATGAATTGAAAAAATTTCTCTTCCCTATGGTCATGCAACTATGACATTTTGACTAAGTACATGAAAGAGCTGACCATGAACTAAACTAAATGATGATTACTTTAAGTAATTTATGTTTTATATTTATTCACAAAACCAAAGTAAAGTTGAAAACTGTCATCAGAGATTTGGAGTTGTTGTTGTGAGTGTAGCTCCCTGTTTGATGCTTAGAATTTTGGAACTGAGGTGGGATAGAACAGTAAGAACAATCTCAAGGCCATAAGAGATTAAGAAGCCTCTTATTCTGGAAACTTAGTGAAGCATAAGTCCGAGAATTCCAGCACAGTTAGTAAGTGGTGTTTAAGCATTTGTCCCTTCCTAGTCATGAACTTGCAATTGCTGGGAATTTCATTAATTATAAGGAAAAGAAATGTGATGAATACCTTTCGCAACCTAAGTGTCTTCTTGTTTTACTTTATAGGAAGTATCCAAGGCATCTCCTGATTTTTTTCACACATTATTTTCAAGAGCTCTTGGGTATTTCTTAGAAGTCTTTTGAGATGAAATTTGAATATCATCAATCAATTATGTGGCTAATGGTAAGATTTACTTACTGTCTTATAGAATGCTATACCCACCTTGAGTATCTATTACTTTCCCCCTACTTTTCCATTGAGAGTGCATATTTCACAGTATGAATTTTTTTTACTTTCTTCTGGAGGGTTTGTCCTTTTGCCAATCTTGAATATGCCTATGTTTAAATACCTTTAATAACATTTCCAACTTTACTTTATGATACTAACAGGTTCTGAAATTTTTTTTTCAGCATTGATGTGACAAATATGATTTTCAACTGAAAGGTCCCTAAACATCTAAAAAAATTTCTTAGGCTAAAGCAGATGGCTATATAGAACTGTGTTTCTTTGTCTCTAAAGTCATGACAGTTCTTGTTTATGGGTAGAATTTGGCAGAATTTAGAGAGGAGATATAAAGTAAAGTCTAAAATTCGATGAGCATAATTTACTGAATGATTCTGGTGGGATCTCAAGGTATAGTAATGTTCAGATGCTTAAAATACTAAAGACTACTCAAGGGTTTTAAGGTAGAAAATCAGTACTATATTGAAATTCGTTGTAAAGACTGTATGTGTTACATTGATATCTTCTTATAAATAATGTGCCTACATTTTATGTATGTACGAAGACTTTTATATGAGGACAAAATTAAAAATTACTAAGTAATTCACTTAGTAGAGGAAGTTTAAGAAAGCTTATTAGTCAGAATGTGGCATGCTATAGGTAGCCTTTAGACATATTTGAAGTGACAGTCAAGAGTAAAGTGATTGCAAAAACAAGTGTTCTTACAAGAAAATGAATGAGTTGCATGTTGTGAACCAGAGCGTCTGATGGTATTAAAAATAACCCAAGTACTTTGTGTTTGGGAAATGGGTATATGCTGTTAGGGTGTTTTAGGAATTGGCCAGGTTGTGCTCATGGCAGGATTTGGGGCTATAAAAGGTGTACTCATTTTAAAGACTTTCATTTAAAAATAGAGTATTTCTGTGGCAGCATGTTCATGCAATTCTCCCTAATGATGTTTTCAGTTTATTAAATTTGTGCAAGGTACCTTTGAATTCCTGTAGATTACATAGTTCCTCTAGAAAACAAAGCAATATAGTTTTTAGATAATGCAACAATAATATGAAATTTAAGTATTAGCACTTTTTTAAATAATTGATGACTTTATTTATTTAAGTTATTTATCTTTATTAACTTGACTATTTCTTATTTACATTTTGATTGTCATTCCCCTTCCCAGTTTCCGGGCCAACATCCCCCTAACTCCTCCCCCTCCCCTTCTATATGGGCTTCCCCTCCATATTCTCCCCCTATTACCAACCTCCCCACAACAATCATGTTCACTGGGGGTTCAGTCTTGGCAGGACCAAGGGCTTCCCCTTCCTCTGCTGCTCTTACTAGGCTATTCATTGCTACCTATGAGGTTGGAGCCCAGAGTCAGTCCATGTATAATCTTTGGGTAGTGGCTTAGTCCCTGGAAGCTCTGGTTGCTTGGCATTGTTGTTCATATGGGATCTCAAGCCCCTTCAAGCTCTTCCAGTCCTTTCTCTGATTCCTTCAATGGGGGTCCCATTCTCAGTTCAGTGGATTGCTGTTGGCATTCACCTATGTATTTGCTGTATTCTGGGTGTGTCTCTCAGGAGAGATCTACATCCTGCACTTCTTTGCTTCATCCATCTTATCTAGTTTGGTGGCCATATATGTACGGGCCACATGTGGGACAGGCTCTGCATGGGTGTTCCTTCTGCCTCTGTTCTAAACTTTGCCTCCCTATGCCCTCCCAAGGGTATTCTTGTTCCCCTTTTTTTTTTTTTAATTGAATATTTTATGTATTTTTTTTTTTCCGGACCTGGGGACCGAACCCAGGGCCTTGCGCTTCCTAGGCAAGCGCTCTACCTCTGAGCTACATCCCCACCCCCTCTTGTTCCCCTTTTAAAGAAGGAGTGAAGCATTCACATTTTGTTCATCCTTCTTGAGTTTCATGTGTTCTGTGCATCTAGGGTAATTGAATCATTTGGGCTAATAGCCATGTATCAATGAGTGCATACCATGTGTTTTTTTCTGTGATTGGGTTAACTCACTCAGGATGATATTTTCCAGTTCCATTCATTTGCCTATGAATTTCATAGTCATTGTTTTTGATAGCTGAGTAATATTCCATTGTGTAGATGTACCACATTTTCTGTATCCATTCCTCTGTTGAAGGGCATCTGGGTTCTTTCCAGCTTCTGGCTATTATTATTATTATTATTATTATTATTATTATTATTATTATTATTATTATTATTTTTGTAACAAGCAAAGGCGAGGTTTATTACGGAGACATATTACGGAGATCTCCGGGCTGACACGTATCTCGCGCAGGAGACAGAGGTGTCGACCCCGAAACTCAAAAGTCAGGGGTTTATATAGGGAAAGCTAGGGGGTTTGGCGCGGTTACAGAAATTGGCTAATTTCTGGCGCGGCTATAAGTGATTGGCTCATTCAAACATGACCGTGAGATTACAGCACAGCAGAAGAGTACATGCTGACTAGAGCATACAGGATTTTAGAAGCCAGGGGCTTATTAGGGTTTGAAGGACATCTGGTTAAAGTGTGACTCTGAGTAAGCTGGGGGAGGTGCCCTCCTGCCAATTGGTTTATGAGTCAGTCTTGATAGCTTGGACTGGTTCCTGCATTCCTTTTCTTTATCTTTATGGCCTGTCAGTCCTGGCTGCAGGGCGGGCCCCATCCTGCCTGGACAGTGTTTAGCCCTGAGTCTGTGGATTTTGAAACTTATTCTTTTAATTTTATATTTTTAAACCTTAAATCTGTATAATTTTCCTTTCATTCCCCTCTTCTTCTACTAAGCAATTCTAATCTTAGAATTTTGATATCAAATCTCGTATTTGGTCTCACCAGTTGTCCTAACTGACTGGTACTGTTGTCTCAGACCATCAACCGCATAGCACCCACTCGATTTTTAACAAAAGCAACTAACCCGTTTGTCACGCAGGGGCCAAAAACTAAAACCAAGAAAATTATTGGTAATGGCCCAGCTATAGCAGAGAGTAGGGCAGTCATCTAGGGAGACCGAGTGAACCAAGACTCAAACCAACCTTGTTGAGTGTCTCTATCTTTTTGTATCTTATTAAGTCTTTAGCATCAGGATTTTAATCTAGACACTATCTGAACCTATATATAAAGGTCATGACTGTCTTTTAGAACTTCTAAACTTATATAGGTTAGGCACAGTCCCAAGAAGTGTTAGGAGTATTAACATTATGTAATGTTATATCATTTGTAATAGAAATCAAGGCTATCCCCACACCTATCTCAATGGAACCAGGGCAAACAGGAAATTCTTGTTTCTAAAGCACACTCTTCAAATGAGCATTATAGAAACCTCCCAGTCAGTCTCTGATGTATCCACTTATCTGATGTGTAAGTCTAGGGAGCTCTTTGAAGATCTGAGTTTCCCTCTAGGTCCCAGCTCTCAGCCCCAACAGCTAGTACACGGCTGGTGAGGGCTGAGAATTGACGGCTGTCAGGGTGGTCAGCAGCACTAGGTATGATCCTTTCCAGTGAGGCTCGAGTGTCTGGGCTCAGTGTCATTGTATGTAGCAGTAGTCTCCGACCTGAAACTGATGAGATGTCTCGAGGGTCCCTGGGGCATAGGCTGTTGTCAGCTGTGACCAGATTTCTTTCCATATCACCTGTAGGTCTTTTAGCCTGGCATACAAATCATTATTACTATGACATATTGGTTCAGTAACATCATCTAATACAGTCAGAGGAGCTGAGACCCCACATAAGATCTCAAAAGGGGTAAGGCTGAATCTCGAAGGGGTATTTCTTGCTCTGAAGAGAGCAAGAGGGAAGGAGTGCCACCCAGTCTGCGCCAGTCTCCATGGTCAATTTGATCAGGGTCTCTTTTAGAGTTTTATTTATTTACTCTACCTGTCCTGAACTTTGAGGTCTGTAAATATAATGTAATTTCCAATCGACCTCTAAATACTTGGCCACACCCTGGCTTACCTTGGCAACGAAAGTAGGGCCATTGTCTGACCAGATTACCTTGGGCACTCCAGACCTGGGGAAGATTTCTTCTAGTATCTTCTTGATGACTATGGAGGCCGTCTCTTGCTTGGTGAGGAAAGCTTCTATCTATTCCTGGAAAGGTATCTCTAAGCACTAGGAGATACTTGTGATCATATTTTTCTGGTTTTATTTCAGTGAAGTTCACTTCGACTTTTCACTAAACTCTCTAGGTCTCTTTGTCCTGTTTGTTTATTAAGCATTCACTTATTGACATACCTTATATTTTTTACTGTCACTCTGGCTAAAATCTTAAAGTCTATTACATACACCTTAAATATTTGGACAAACTTCCTATCTCCTAAATGAGTCTATTTTTGTATTTAGCAAAGTGAGTCTTTTGTTTGTTCTCTGAGGAATAGTTTTCCCTCAAGTGTGCCATTGTCTTTTTTTCTTTTAAGCAATTTGGGCCTTTTCTTCTGTTGTACATTCTAAGTGAGGCCATCCCTTAGTCCAATCCCAGTTCCCAGCGGCTGTCTCCTGCAGGCCTGTAACCAGGATAGGCTCCTGCATAGCCATTTCCCGAGCCACTTTATCTGCTTTGTTACTGCCCCATGCCACCGAATCTCTTCCTTCTGATATCCTGAGCAATGAATGGTACTCACAGTTGTTGGCTTCACCAGGGCATCCAAGAGATGGTAAAGGCATCTGCAGCGCTGATGTGCTGGGGGGTTGGGGTTCAGCCATTCCAGATGACATTTGTGTTGTCCACCACGGCAGCACCCACTTATCTCTGACCTTCATGAAGAGAACTGTTCCCATCTGTAGACAAGGTAGCCTCAGCTTTCAGCAGGGGTCAATCAGGCAGTCGCAGAGGTCTTTCCTCCACCCATGGGCTTCTGTCAGTGCTTGACACTCATGTTGCGGTGGCTCCAGGTCAGGATTGGGCAGCAAGGTGACCAGATTGCCCCCAACCAGTGGAGAATCTATTCCATGGCAGCTGACCAGTGGTCCCATCTTTTGGGACGTTCGATTCAAAGGCAAAACATCAGCCACTCTGTCACAGTTTAAGTCCTTGATTGGGTGATAATTGTTAGTGCCCAGCTGGCAGGAATGGTGTGTTCCAGGCAGAACAGCATTAAGCCACACATCTCCCAGCATCAGGTACTGGTGCACTGAGACAGGTCTTAAGCTCCACATACACAGTCTGCAGATATGCATACACATGACCTCACCCAGCCAATTCAGCCCACACAAGCCATTTTGGAGAGCAAATTTCTCATGAGCAAGGGATGGGGCAGTCAGGGATGACCATGAACTAGTGGGTTACCCGGCCCAAGCCAAGGTCCACTGTTCTTCAAGTAGTCCATAAGTATTGTTTGTTATCAGTAGTCCCCTGTACTCAAGGTCTTTGGATACTGGCCCACTGGGGCATAGGAGCACAGAGTGTTGGGTCCCTGTATCCACAAAACAACTTGGTGGGCTTCCCTTCTATCTCTGAGCATAGCCAGCACTCTAGGACCGAGAGGCTCTCCAGTGGTCCCTCTTGTTCTTTCTGGGGCAGTCCCTGTCCCAGTGTCCTTTTTCTTTGCATTAGGCACACCAATCTTTAGCCAGGAATTTTCTTCTGTTGACAGGTACTGTCTTCGTGGTTCCCTAACTACTGTGGCCAGTATATGTTCCTCTCTTGTCTTTTATCTCTCTTTAGCTCTCTAACTTCCTCTTCTTTTTGTCTCTTCTTCCCTAGCTTCCTGCTCTTTTTACCTCTTTTTTTTTCAACCTTATTTTCTCTGTAACTTATACTAACTCTCAGCAACTTAGCTTAACCCTTTAAATTTCTGTAACTTTCTCTTTATATCCTTTCCTTATCTTAGTCAGATTGGTGGAGCATTTTCCAGCCCCTCGGAGACCAACCCTTGGAGCCTGGAGGCAGACCCGGAGCACTCCCTACCTTCAGGGGTATTGAAGTCAACAGTCAGGAGTGAGGGCCTTCCATCCATATCTGGAACATTATTTCTGGCCTCTAGTAGGATTCTGTCTTTCCTCAGTGGTAAAGAAGACCTGTAACAGTTACTAACAAGCATCTCAAGTGGGATGGTGAGAAAACAAGAAGGGAATCTAGAGAATAGAGGTCCACTGAAGAAGACAAATAGCATTTAGTCACACAGCTAAACCAGGAGGCCTTTTTTGGACAAATAAGCAAAATAAGCACAAGCTTTGTCTATGAAACAGAAATGCGAGCAGAGGGGCAGCCTATCTGTTACAAGCTGTCTCTCTGGACTTAGATTTTCCCTTAAGGAGTACCTCTCTTCAGTGTCAGCTTCGTGGCTTTGCCTCTCAAGAGAACCAGCCTCCAAATGACACTAGGCTTCTAGTAACAACTAATAACAAAAGGATGGAGAGATGGTTAGAACCTGGGTGCTAGATACTAAGCAGCTGATAAAAGAATTATAACCAGTTCACCTGGGGCTTCCTGTCTCTTACATCTAATAAAGAGATTGTTAATACTATTGTACCAACCTTTAATAAAACTATAGCGCTCTCTGTGTCTCTGAATACCAGGACTGCAGTAGTAGTCCTTTACCAAGCTGTCTCACTGGGCTAAAGGCCCATGGAAAAGAAAACATTAATCCTGACTTTGGCCACAGCCAAAGCCTGAATTCTAAATTTTGACTGGAAAAACAAAGTTTTTCACAGTTTGTTGTAGATTCTTTTTGAAACTATTTTAGGGGCCTCTCTGCCCCCCAACCTGGGGCATCTCTCCTTGGGTAGGAGGCTCAAGAGAGAAAGATAAAACTCCTGGCAGAAAACAATTTCTCTCAAGCAAATTATTTTCAACTTTTAACTTAAGCACCAAGAGGACCAAGTAAAACTCTTTGATGAACAAAGCAAACAGTTTCATGATTTCAAACACAGTCTTCAGTCCAAGATTTTAAACACAGTTGTCAGTCCATGATTTCAAACACAATCTTCTGTCCAAAGTCCAAAAACGAAACAAAAGCCAAAAAAAAAAAAAAAAAAAACCAAAAAAAAACCTCGACAATACCACAGAAAACAAACCAGACAAATAAGACCAAGACAAAGCATGTTACAACCAATTTCCACAGATGTCTGGTATCTTCAGTACCTTGCCCAAACTGCAGCTTAATCTTAGCTGCTTCTGGGATAACAAACACAGAAACAGAATACAGACAACAGACACTAACATGTCCAAGCACACTTGTCTGAGCCTATACTTAAATAGGCAGCCGAACTCGACCTCTGACGGATTGGGATTCCTCGTCCACTCCCTCTTAGATAAAAGAAGCACTCTGTCTCCTTTGTTCCAGAAAACCACAGTCAGGTCCTCCTGACTGCCCACAGTCGGGCTCTCCCAACTGTTCTCTGCCCGTGAAACGTCTTCCAGGGTCGCAGCTTGCGGGACCGGGGCGTCCCCCCTTTTGCGGCCAGAGGATCCTCATGGACCACAAAGGCAGCTGCACTGAGTGGGGATACACATCCACTCTCCTAGCACAGGGCAGGAATACACGTCCACCCTCTTAGCACAGGGCAGGAATACACATCCACCCTCTTAACACTGACCGGTACTAAGACACACACATATACACACATGGCGGAACCAAAACAGAGACAGACACAGATTGACCAATGTGGCGCCGCTCACACAGAGCTTCTGGCTATTATAAATAAGGCTGCTATAAACATAGTGGAGCACATGCCTTTGATATATGTTGGGGCATCTTATGGGTATATGTCCAAGAGAGGTATAACTGGGTCCTCAGAAAGTTCAATGTCCAATTTTCTGAGGAACCTCCAGACTGATTTCCAGAATGGTTGTACCTGTCTGCAATCTCCCCAACAATGGAGGAGTGTTCCTCTTTCTCCACATCCTCAGCAGCATTTGCTGCCCCCTGAGTTCTTGATCTTAGCCATTCTCACTGGTGTGAGGTGAAATCTCAGGGTTGTTTTGATTTGCATTTCCCTTATGACTAAAGATGTTGAACATTTCTTTAGGTGTTTCTCAGCCATTCGGCATTCCTCAGTTGTGAATTCTTTGTTTAGCTCTGAACCCCATTTTTAATAGGGTTATTTGTCTCCCTGTGGTCTAACTTCTTGAGTTCTTTGTATATTTTGGATATAAGCCCTCTATCTGTTGTAGGTAAAGATCTTATCCCAACCTGTTGGTTGTCGTTTTGTCCTAAGAACAGTGTCCTTTGCCTTATAGAAGCTTTGCAGTTTTATGAGATCCCATTTCTCGATTCTTGATCTTAGATCATAAGCCATTGGTGTTTAGTTCAGGAAATTTTCTCCAGTGCCGATGTGTTTGAGATGCTTCCCCACTTTTTCTTCTCTTAGTTTGAGTGTATCTGGTTTGATGTGGAGGTCCTTGATCCACTTGGCCTTAAGCTTTGTACAGGGTGATAAGCATGGATTGATCTGCATTCTTCTACATGTTGACCTCCAGTTGAACCAGCACCAATTGCTGAAAATGCTATCTTTTTTCCATTGGATGGTTTTGGCTCCTTTATCAAAAATCAAGTGACCATAGGTGTGTGCATTCATTTCTGGGTCTTCAATTCTATTCCCCTGGTCTATCTGTCTATCTCTGTACCAATACCATGCAGTTTTTTATCACTATTGCTCTGTAATACTGCTTGAGTTCAGGGATAGTGAGTCCCCTGGAATTCCTTATATTGTTCAGGATAGTTTTAGCTATCGTGGGTTTTTTGTTATTCCAGATGAATTTGCAAATTGTTCTGTCTAACTCTTTGAAGAATTGGATTGTTCTTTTTATGGGGATTGCATTGAATCTGTAGATCGCTTTTGGTAAATTGGCCATTTTTACTATGTTAATCCTGCCCATCCATGAGCATATGAGATCTTTCCATCTTCTGAGGTCTTCTTCAATTTCATTCTTCAGAGTCTTGAAGTTCTTATCATACAGATCTTCTACTTGCTTGGTTAAAGTCACACCGAGGTATTTTATATATTTTGGGACTATTATGAAGGGTGTCGTTTCCCCAATTTCTTTCTCGGCTTGTGTCTCTTTTGTGTAGAGGAAGGCTACTGACTTTTTTGAGTTAATTTTATACCCAGCCACTTTGCTGAAGGTGTTTATCAGGTTTAGTAGTTCTCTGATGGAACTCTTCAGATCGCTTAAATATACTATCATATTATCTGCAAATAGTGATGTTTTGACTTCTTCTTTTCCAATCTGTATCCCCTTCATCTCCTTTTGTTGTCTGATTGCTCTGGCTAGAACTTCAAGAACTATATTGAATAAGTAGGGAAAGAGTGGGCAGCCTTGTCTAGTCCCTGATTTTAGTGGGATTGCTTCAAGTTTCTCTCCATTTAGTTTAATGTTAGCTACTGGTTTGCTGTATATGGCTTTTACTATGTTTAGGTATGGGCCTTGAATTCCTATTTTTTCCTGGACTTTTATTATGAAAGGGTGTTGAATTTTGTCAAATGCTTTCTCAGCATCTAATGAAATGATCATTTGGTTTTATTCTTTCAGTTTGTTTATATAATCGATTATGTTAATGGTTTTCCGCATATTTAACCATCCCTGCATGCCTGGGATGAAGTCTACTTGATCATGCTGGATGATTGTTTTGATGTGCTCTTGGATTCGGTTTGCTAGAATTTTATTGAGTATTTTTGTGTCGATATTCATTGAAGTCAAATCTATGATTGAACTTTTAAAGATTATGTGTATCAGGTTAATTTAAAATGGAAAAAGGATTGAGTTCTAAATTATTAATACACTAAAAAGTCTTAATCATCTTAATTTCTTTGAACTAAAATTTAAAGGTGATTAAAAATATCAATATTTTAATGGAAAAATTTTCAAAAATATATTAAATATATCTAGGAGAAAACAATTTTAAAACCTAAAATATTGGTTCTATCTTTTAGAAGTCAAAATAAGTATGTTAAAAAAAATCTAAAAGATATAAATATTTATCTGAAACACACATGCTCAAATACCATAAAGAGTCAGAGATTGAGGCACAGACATATTGGCCCTGACTCTCCGTAATGAATGTTTTTATCAAGGTGCTGATATGAACACAGACACTGCACTCCCCTCTGATTGCGCCTGAGTTTAAACCATATTATGTAGTTTGTTTTCTTCACTTATGAAGAGGATCTTGATGATTATACTAGGAATGTTTTTCAGGTAGCTTTTTGTGTTTAAGTCCTCTCTTTACTGCAGTGAGGAGGTCCATGCATTGAATCATTTTGTATGTATTACAATCACTGCCATTCAAACTAAAAAGAATTATCCCTAATCTTATGTAATTTTTATGCTCTCATTTCCTAAGTCAAAACCTACAGAGATGATGAAAGTTCTCATGGGAATTGATCTTCATAACATTTCCAAAAGAAGCAATACTTTTCATGGTTTCCAAATGTAGTCTCCAGATAACCTGTATTTAAAAAAAACAAAAACAAACAAAAAAACCCCTAAACTATCTCCAGAGACTTGAATAGAGATTACTCAAAGCTGTGTCTGCTATAACATTTAAGAAAGCAATTAGGCTCCTCTCAGCAAGCACTTCATGGCATCAGCAATAGTGTCTGGGTTTGGTGGCTGTATATGAATGGGATTGATCCCCAGGTGGGGCATTCTCTGGATGGCCTTTCCTTTAGTCTCTGATCCACACTTTGTCCGTTTACTTCCTTTAGATAGGCGAAATTTTGGGTTAAATTTTTGAGAAGGGTGGGTAGCCCCCTTTTTCATTTGGGGGCCATGCCTAACCTCTAGAACCAGAGTACATGAATCAGAAAGAAATGAGTAAGATAGACATTACTACAATTTGCTGAACAGGTTTTGTGTTAAAAATGTCATATTTATGATATTCTAGAGAATGAGTGCATGACTCAAAGTAATTCGCACTTTTTAAATCTCTCTATCAAAACTATGACAACCACTGGTGTGTAAGTTTCCCCTGTGTAAAATTGGGCCAAAGAATTTAATTTAAATAGAATCAATTCCAAGTAGTATACATCACCTTAATCCTTCCTTTTTTATTCATTTAATATGTATTTAAAAGTTAATTGATGACTTATTCTCCTAGCATTTATCTCATGGTCTCACTATATCTATATACCATCTATGCTTTACTACTTACCTCTTAAAGATGGTATTAAGTAATTTTGGGTTTTTTTTGGTATTAAGTAATTTTGTACATTGTGAATAAATCTTCTCAACATTAGCATAGGTTGAGAATCGATTCTTAAAATATTGTTAAGCAATGAGGATAATTTTTTACAGAACGACTCCATTGGCATCACTAAAACTTAGCAAGTTGTTAGCGTATCTGTTCCATTTTCATTACATTGATGTTATCATTTGAAAATGCCTTCTATACACCCATGTATATCCATGTACCAAGCCTTAGTATCCACCTTTTGTTTCTATTTTGGGAGGCCATTTGGGAAACTAATGAGATAAAATACCCCACCCATCAATTAGGACAGGTCCTTGAGGGTATTTATGTCTTGAACATCTCTATATTTCTCTACTTCATGTCCATCATGAATTGAAAAAAATTCTCTTTCATATGGTCCTGCCACTAAGACATTTTTACTAAGTACTTGAATGAGGTGACCATGAACTAAACTAAATGCTGATTAGTTTAAGTAATTTATGTATGAGATTTATTCACAAAACCAAACTGAAGTTGAAAAATGGCATCAGAGATTTGGAGTTGTTGCTGTGAGTGTAACTCCCTGTTTGATGCTTAGAATTTTGGAACTGAGGTGGGATAGAAAAGTAGGAACAATCTCAAGGACATAAGAGATAAAGAAGCCTCTTACTCTGGAAACTGTGCAAAGTTTTGACAGCGTAAGATCCTGATTTCCAGCACAATTAGTAAGTGGTGTTTAAGCCTTTTGTCCCTTCCTAGTCATGAACTTGCAATTTGCTGGGAATTGCATTAATTATAAGGAAAAGGAATGTGATGAATACCATGTGCAATCTAAATGGCTTCTGGTTTTAATTTAACAGATTAGAAAATATACAAGGCATCTCCTGATTTTTTCCACACATCATTTTTTAGCAAGAGCTTTTGGGTATTTCTTAGAAGTCTTTTCAGATAGAATTTGAATGTCTTCAATCAAGTATGTGGCTAACAGTATGATTTATTTACTGTCTTAGAGAATGCTATACCTACCCTTGAGCATTACTTTCCCCTAACTTTTACCCTGAGACTGTCTACTGTCTAGTATGAATTTTTTACTTTCTCCTGGAGGGTTTGTCATTTTTCCAATCTTGCATATGCCTATGTTTAAATACCTTTAATAACATTTCCAACTCTATGATACTAGCAGGTTCTGAAAGTTTTTTTTTTTTTTTTTTTTTAGCATTGAGATCACAAATATGAATTTCATCAGAAAGGTCCCTAAAGGTCTAAGGAAAATGCTTAGCCTATATAAGATGGTTATATGGAGCCATGTTTCCTTGTCTCCAAACTGCTGACAGTTCTGGTTTATGGGTAGAATTTGGTAGAATTTAGAGAGGAGATATAAAGTAAAGCCTAAAATTCTATGAGCATAAATTAATGAATATCTCTGGTGGGATTTCAAGATATTATAGTGTTGAGATGCTTAAAATACTAAAGACTAATTAAGGGTTCTAAGGTAGAAAATCAGTACTATATTGAAATTTGTTGTAAAGATTGTATATGTTACATTGATATCTTCTTATAAATAATGTGCCTACATTTTATGTATGTACTAAGAACTTTTATATGAGGACAAAATTAAAAATTACTAAGTAATTCACTTAGTAGAGGAAGTTTAAGAAAGCTTATTAGTCAGGATGTGGCATGCTATAAGGGGCCTTTAGATATATTTGTAGTGACAGTCAGGAGTATAGAGATTGCAAAAACAAATGATCTTACAAGAAAATGAATGAGTTGCAGGTTGTGAACAAGAAAGTCTGATGGTACTTAAACTAACCCAAGCAATTTGTGTTTGGGAAATGAGTATATGCTATTAGGGTGTTTTAGGAATTGGCCAGGTTGTGTTCATGTCAAGATATGGGTGTATATAAAGTACATTCATTTTAATGACTTTCATTTCAAAAATAGAGTATTTCTGTGGCAGCATTTTCATGCAGTTCTCCCTAATGATGCTTTCAGTTTATTAAATTTGTGCAAGGTACCTCTGAATTCCTGTAGATTACATAGATCCTCTAGACAAACAAAAGTAATATAGTCTTTAGATAATGCAACAATAATATGAAATTCAAGAATTAGCACGTTTTAAAGCATGCATTATTTGAGAAAAACAATGAAAGATTAAAACTTCTGATAATGTTAAGAAAAATAGATATAAGGAACAGACCGGATAAACAGTTCTCTGCACCCAAATCCCGAGGGAGGGAGAGCTAAACCTTCAGAGAGGCAGACACGCCTGGGAAACCAGAAGAGACTGCACTCTGCACACATCTCAGACGCCAGAGGAAAACACCAAACGCCATCTGGAATCCTGGTGCACGGAAGCTCCCGGAAAGGGCGGCGCAGATCTTCCTGATTGCTGCCACTGTGGAGAGCTCATAAGCAACACCCCACGAGCAAACTTGAGCCTCGAGACCACACGTAAGACCAACTTTTCTGCTGCAAGTGACCTGCCTGGTGAACTCAAGACACAGGCCCACAGGAACAGCTGAAGACCTGTAGAGGGACAAAACTACACGCCCGAAAGCAGAACACTCTGTCCCCATAACTGGCTGAAAGAAAACAGGAAAACAGGTCAACAGCACTCCTGACACACAGGCTTATAGCACAGTCTAGCCACTGTCAGAAATAGCAGAAGAAAGTAACATTAGAGATAATCTGATGGCGAGAGGCAAGTGCAGGGACCCAAGCAACAGAAACCAAGACTACATGGCATCATCGGAGCCCAATTCTCCCACCAAAACAAACACGGAATATCCAAACACACCAGAAAAGCAAGATCTAGTTTCAAAATCATATTTGATCATGATGCTGGAGGACTTCAAGAAAGACGTGAAGAACTCCCTTAGAGAACAAGTAGAAGCCTACAGAGAGGAATTGCAAAAATCCCTGAAAGAATTATAGGAAAACACAATCAAACAGTTGAAGGAATTAAAAATGGAAATAGAAGCAATCAAGAAAGAACACATGGAAACAACCCTGGATATAGAAAACCAAAAGAAGAGACAAGGAGCTGTAGATACAAGCTTCACCAACAGAATGCAAGAGATGGAAGAGAGAATCTCAGGAGCAGAAGATTCCATAGATATCATTGACTCAACTGTCAAAGATAATGTAAAGCAGAAAAAGCTACTGGTCCAAAACATACAGGAAATCCAGGACTCAATGAGAAGATCAAACCTAAGGATAATAGGTATAGAAGAGAGTGAAGACTCCCAGCTCAAAGGACCAGTAAATATCTTCAACAAAATCATAGAAGAAAACTTCCCTAACCTAAAAAAAGAGATACCCATAGACATACAAGAAGCCTACAGAACTCCAAATAGATTGGACCAGAAAAGAAACACCTCCCGTCACATAATAGTCAAAACACCAAATGCACAAAATAAAGGAAGAATATTAAAAGCAGTAAGGGAAAAAGATTAAGTAACGTATAACGGCAGACCTATCAGAATTACACCAGACTTTTCGCCAGAAACTATGAAGGCCAGAAGATCCTGGACTGATGTCATACAGACCCTAAGAGAACACAAATGCCAGCCCAGGTTACTGTATCCTGCAAAACTCTCAATTAACATAGATGGAGAAACCAAGATATTCCATGACAAAACCAAATTTACACAATATCTTTCTACAAATCCAGCACTAGAAAGGATAATAAATGGTAAAGCCCAACATAAGGAGGCAAGCTATACCCTAGAAGAAGTAAGAAACTAATCGTCTTGGCAACAAAACAAAGAGAAGAAAAGCACAGAAACATAACCTCACATCCAAATATGAATATAACAGGAAGCAATAATCACTATTCCTTAATATCTCTCAATATCAATGGCCTCAAATCCCCAATAAAAAGCCATAGTTTAACAAACTGGATACGCAACGAGGACCCTGCATTCTGCTGCCTACAAGAAACACACCTCAGAGACAAAGACAGACACTACCTCAGAGTAAAAGGCTGGAAAACAACTTTCCAAGCAAATGGTCGGAAGAAGCAAGCTGGAGTAGCCCTTCTAATATCAAATAAAATCAATTTTCAACTAAAAGTCATCAAAAAAGATAAGGAAGTGCACTTCATATTCATCAAAGGAAAAATCCACCAAGATGAACTCTCAATCCTAAATATCTATGCCACAAATACAAGGGCACCTACATACGTAAAAGAAACCTTACTAAAGCTCAAAACACACATTGCACCTCACACAATAATAGTAGGAGATTTCAACACCCCACTCTCATCAATGGACAGATCATGGAAACAGAAATTAGACAGAGACGTAGACAGACTAAGAGAAGTCATGAGCCAAATGGACTTAACAGATATTTACAGAACATTCTATCCTAAAGCAAAAGGATATACCTTCTTCTCAGCTCCTCATGGTACTTTCTCCAAAATTGACCATATAATTGGTCAAAAAACGGACCTCAACAGGTACAGAAAGATAGAAATAATCCCATGCGTGCTATCGGACCATCATGGCCTAAAACTGGTCTTCAATAACAATAAGGGAAGAATGCCCCACATATACGTGGAAATTGATCAATGCTATACTCAATGATAACCTTGTGAAGGAAGAAATAAAGAAAGAAATTAAAGACTTTTTAGAATTTAATGAAAATGAAGGTACAACATACCCAAACTTATGGGACACAATGAAAGATGTGCTAAGAGGAAAACTCATAGCGCTGAGTGCCTGCAGAAAGAAACAGGTAAGAGCATATGTCACCAGCTTGGCAGCACACCTAAAAGCTCTAGAACAAGAAGAAGCAAATACACCCAGGAGGAGTAGAAGGCAGGAAATAATCAAACTCAGAGCTGAAATCAACCAAGTAGAAACAAAAAGGACCATAGAAAGAATCAACAGAACCAAAAGTTGGTTCTTTGAGAAAATCAACAAGATAGATAAACCCTTTGCCAGACTAATGAGACGACAAGAGAGTGTATCCAAATTAATAAAATCAGAAATGAAAAGGGAGACATAACTACAGACTCAGAGGAAATTCAAAAAATCATCAGATCTTACTATAAAAGCCTATATTCAACAAAACTTGAAAATCTGCAGGAAATGGACAATTTCCTAGACAGATACCAGGTACCGAAGTTAAATCAGGAACAGATAAACCAGTTAAACAACCCCATAACTCCAAAGGAAATAGAAGCAGTCATTAAAGGTCTCCCAACCAAAAAGAGCCCAGGTCCAGACGGGTTTAGTGCAGAATTCTATCAGACCTTCATAGAAGACCTCAAACCAATATTATCCAAACTATTCCACAAAATTGAAACAGATGGAGCACTACCGAATTCCTTCAATGAAGCCACAATTACTCTTATACCTAAACCACAAAAGACCCAACAAAGAAAGAGAACTTCAGACCAATTTCCCTTATGAACATCGTACTTAAAAATACTCAATAAAATTCTGGCAAAACCAATCCAAGAGCACATCAAAACAATCATCCACCATGATCAAGTAGGCTTCATCCCAGGCATGCAGGGATGGTTTAATATCACGGAAAACCATCAACGTGATCCATTATATAAACAAACTGGAAGAACAAAACCACATGATCATTTTATTAGATGCTGAGAAAGCATTTGACAAAATTCAACACCCCTTCATGATAGAAGTCCTGGAAAGAATAGGAATTCAAGGCCCATACCTAAACATAGTAAAAGCCATATACAGCAAACCAGTAGCTAACATTAAACTAAATGGAGAGAAACTTGAAACAATCCCACTAAAATCAGGGACTAAACAAGGCTGCCCACTCGTTCCCTACTTATTCAATATAGTTCTTGAAGTTCTAGCCAGAGCAATCAGACAACAAAAGGAGATGAAGAGGATACAGATTGGAAAAGAAGAAGTCAAAACATCACTATTTGCAGATAATATGATAGTATATTTAAGCGATCTGAAGAGTTCCATCAGAGAACTACTAAACCTGATAAACACCTTCAGCAAAGTGGCTGGGTATAAAATTAACTCAATGCAAATCAAAACAACCCTGAGATTTCACCTCACACCAGTGAGAATGGCTAAGATCAAAAACTCAGGTGACACCAGATGCTGGCGAGGATGTGGAGAAAGAGGAACACTCCTCCATTGTTGGTGGGGTTGCAGACTGGTACAACCATTCTGGAAATCAATCTGGAGGTTCCTCAGCAAATTGGACATTGAACTGCCTAAGGATCCAGCTATACCTCTCTTGGGCATATACCCAAAAGATGCCCCAACATATAAAAAAGACATGTGCTCCACTATGTTCATCGCAGCCTTATTTATAATAGGCAGAAGCTGGAAAGAACCCAGATGCTCTTCATCAGAGGAATGGATACAGAAAATGTGGTTCATCTACACAATGGAATATTACTCAGCTATCAAAAACAATGACTTTATGAAATTCGTAGGCAAATGGTTGGAACTGGAAAATATCATCCTGAGTGAGCTAACCCAATCACAGAAAGACACACATTGTATGCACTCCTTGATAAGTGGCTATTAGCCCAAATGCTTGAATTACCCTAGATGCCTAAAACGAATGAAACTCAAGACGGATGATCAAAATGTGAATGCTTCACTCCTTCTTTGTCCTGTGCTACGTCTCGCCAGCAGGAACGACGCGGCACACACAGGATCCTACTACAGAAAAGCTTTAATGCGTCTTGAGAGGGAGAGCATAAGCTTACAATGCGGAGATGCCGAGTAAGGAATAACCATCCCTTATATAGGAAACTATCCTCACCTAGGACGTGTCACTCTCTGACTGGTCGCTGCCAATTATGCCAGATGATGTACCCAAACGTACGTGTCCCTTTGAGTAGGGAAGTTACCAGGCGCCTGCGTATTGCCCTTTTTACTAGGTGCGTTCTGCCAGATGCCGGTGCCATCTTGTAATGGAGTATGTGAGGACAGCTCCTCACATCTGTGAGGACAGCTCCTCGGACAGCTCCTCACATCTGTGAGGACAGCTCCTCGGACAGCTCCTCACACTTCTTTAAAAGGGGAACAAGAATACCCTTGGCAGGGAATAGAGAGGCAAAGATTAAAACAGAGACTGAAGGAACACCCATTCAGAGCCTGCCCCACATGTGGCCCATACATATACAGCCATCCAATTAGACAAGATGGATGAAGCAAAGAAGTGCAGGCCGACAGGAGCTGGATGTAGATCGCTACTGAGAGACACAGCCAGAATACAGCAAACACAGAGGCGAATGCCAGCAGCAAACCACTGAACTGAGAATAGGACCCCCGTTGAAGGAATCAGAGAAAGAATTGGAAGAGCTTGAAGGGGCTCGAGACCCCATATGTACAACAATGCCAAGCAACCAGAGCTTCCAGGGACTAAGCCACTACCTGAAGACAATACATGGACTGACCGTGGACTCTGACCTCATAGGTAGCAATGAATATCCTAGTAAGAACACCAGTGGAAGGGGAAGCCCTGGGTCCTGCTAAGACTGAACCCCCAGTGAACTAGACTGCCCAGGGGGGAGCGCTGGAATGGGGGGAGGTGGGGAGGGGAACACCCATAAGGAAGGGAGGGGAGGGATGTTTGCCCGAAAACCGGGAAAGGGAATAACACTCGAAATGTATATAAGAAATACTCAAGTTAATAAAAAAAAAAAAGAAAAGAAAAATAGATATATTTTGCACTTAAAAAAAGACAGTCTTAAAAATGAGAGATGTGGAAATTAATAACGCTCACATGACCCTTCCATTCTTTATCTGTGCCCAGAGCTAAGGCTCTCCCACAGCCCTAGGGCACAAAATCTGCCCTCAGAGAGCTGGTCTACCAGGAACACTCTCCCTCCTAAGCCCACAGCACACAAATGGGTCCCCACTCTTCACTGACTATTCAAAGAGAGACAAACCAAGAGCATAGAGGTTGGGGCGCAGGAGTCTCTGGGTAGCATAGAACAATTACCTTTCTGGCCTCCATTTGTGCTTAGAGCGAAGGCTTTCCCGCAGTCCTTCAGACCCAAAACATGCTTGCTCGTCTGCCAGAAGTGCTCTCACACTGAAAGAGACAGGTGGGACCCCATTTTTGCTCCAGTGAGTGTCCAAGGAGATACCCACAAAGAGCATACAGTATGCAGGAGCCACAGGGTGGACTGGGACAAGACCCTTCCAGTCACAATCTGTGCCCAGAGCTAAGGCTGTCCCACAATCCACCAGACCCAAAACCTACTCTGAGAAAACTTTTCTCCCAAGAGCATTGATGCTCCTAAGAGCATAGGCTCCCAGGCTCCCAGTCCCACAGGCCCACAGGAGGGACAAGCTCCAGTCAGAGATAGCAAGACCCACTAATATCAGATATAACCAGATGGCAATAAACAACCGCAAGAACCCAAGCAAGAGAAGAAACCATGGCTGCTTGGCATCATCAGAACGCAGTTCTCCCACCACAACAAATAGTGGATATGCAAACATTACGGAAAAACAAGATTTGGATTTAAAAATCACATCTCATGATGATGATAGAGGACTTTAAGAAGGACATAAATAAATCCCTTAAAGAAATACAGGGTAAACAAGGAAAACCCTTAAAGAGAAAACACATAAATCCCTTAAAATTTATAGGAAAACATGAACAAACAGGTGAAGGAATTGAACAAAACCATCCAGGGTCTAAAAATGGAAATAGAAAGAATAAAGGAATCACAAAGGGAGACAACTCTGGAGATAGAAAACCTAGGAAAGGGATCAGGAGGCATAGATGCAAGCATCACCAACAGAATAAAAAGATTGAAGAGAGAATCTCAGGGGTTGAAGATAGCACAGAATATTTTGACACAATAGTCAAGGAAAAACAAAAAGGAAAGGGCTCCTAACATAATACATCCAGGAAATCCAGGCCACAATAAGACCAATCCTAAGATTAATATGTATAGTTGAGAACGAAGATTCCTAACTTAAAAGGCCAGTAAATATTTTCAACAAAATTATAGAAGAAAACTTCTCTAACCTAAAGAAAGAGATGCCTATGAACATAGAAGAAACTTATAGAATTCCAAAGAGATTGGGCCAGAGAAGAAATTCCTCTTGTCACATAATTGTCAAATACTAAATGCACAAAACAAAGAAAGTTTATAAAAGCAGTAAGGGAAAAAGGTCGAGTAATATATAAAGGCATACCTATCAGAATTACAGCAGACTTCTCAACAGAGACTATGAACGCTAAAAGATACTGAACGGATGTCACACAGACTCTAAGAGAACACAAATGCTGGCCCAGGCTACCATATTCAGCAAAACTCTCATTTCCTATAGGTGGAGAATCCAAGATATTGCATGGCAAAACTCAATTTACGTATTATCTTTCCACAAATAAAGCCCTACAAAGAATAATAGATGGAAAACTCCAACCCAAGGTGGGAAACTAATCCCTAGAAAGATCAATAAAATAATCTTCTTGCAATCCCCAAACAAGATAGCCACATAAATATAATTCCACCTCTAACAAGAAAAATAACAGGAAACAATCACTATTCCTTAATATCTCTTAACATCCAAGGACTCCAATCTCCAATAAAAAGTCATAGACTAACAAAATGGACACTTAATCAGGACCCAGCATTTTGGTACATATAGAAAAGGCATCTCAGTTACAGATAAAGACACTGCTTAAGAGTAATGGGATGGTGAAAAATTTTGCAAGCAAAATATAGTCTCAAGAACCTATCTGGATTACCCATTCTAATATCAAATGAAATTGAACTTCAACTGAAAGTTAACAAAAAAAGATTATGAAGGACACTTCATACTCATCAAAGAAACAATCTACCTACATGAATTCTCAATTCTGAACATCTTATGTTCCAAATGAAATTCATAAAAGAAACTTTATTGAAGCTCAAAGCATACCTTGCATCACATGTCATAAATTAAGAGACTTCAACACTATACTCTCAACAAGGTTCAGATCATGGCAACAGAACTAAACACTTCAGATTTATTGAAACTAACATAAGTTATGAACCAAATGGATTTAACAGATATCTATAGAATATTTCATCCTACAATAAAAGAATATACTTTCTTTTCAGCACCTCATGGTACCATGTTAAAAATTGACCATATAATTGGTCACAAAACAGGCCTCATTAGATGCAAGCAGATTGAAATAATCTCATGCATCCTGGCAGAACACCATGGACTAAGGCTGGTCTTCAATACCAACAGAAACAACAGAAAGCCCACGTATACATGGAATCTGAAAAACACTCTACTCAATGATAATTTGAACAAAGAAGAAATAAAGAAAGAAATTATAGACTTTTTTCCACATGGAGAAGTTTAATGAGAGAAGAGGGGAGAAGTAAAGTATGGCCATGAGTACATGGAAGAAAGGGGGGAGGGAAATGGGGAAAGAAGAGAGAAAAGGGAAATGGGAAAGAGCAGAGAAGAGACAAGCATAAAGACATTTTATAATTTAAAAAATGAAGGCACAACATACCCAAACTTACGGATGCATTAGTAGCAAGCAAGAGGAAAACTCATAGCTCTGAGTGCCTCCATAAAGAAACTGGAGATAGCATACCCTAACAGCTTAACAGCACACCTGAAAGCTCTAGAACAAAAAAAAAGCAAATTCATCCAAGAGGAATAGATGGCAGGAAATAACCAAACTTGGACCTGAAATCAACCAAATAGAAACAAAAAGAACTATACAAAGAATGAACAAGCCCAGGAACTGGTTCTTTTAGTAAATCAACAAGACAGATATACCCTTAGCCAGACTAACCAGAGAGCACAGAGATGGTATCCGAATTAACAAAATCAGAAATGAAAAGAAAGACATAACAACAGAATCTGAGGATTCAAGAAATCATCAGATACTACTACAAAAGCCTATATTCAACAAAACTTAAAAATCTGGAAGAAATGGACAGTTCTCTAGACAAATACCAGGTACCAAAGTTAAATCAGGATCAGATAAACCATCTAAACAATCCCATAACTCCTAAAGAAATAGAAGCAGTTATTAAAAGTCTCCCAACCAAAAGAAAGCCTTGTCTCAGATGGGTTTAGTGCAGAAATCTATTAGATATTCATAGAAGGCCTCATACCAATACTCTTCAAACTATTCCACAAAATAGAAATAGAAGGAACACTACCCAATTCATTCTTTGAATCCACAGTTATGGTTATACCAACTCCACAAAAGACCCAAAAGAGAAATGAACTTGAGACCGATTTCCCTCATGACTAGCTATAAAAAAAAATCTCAGTAGAATTCTCTCAAACTGAATACAAGAACACATTAAAGAGATCATTTACCATGATCAAGAAGGCTTCATCCCAGTGATCAAGGATGGTTCAATATACATAAACTACCAATGTAATGCACTATATAAAAAAGCTCAAAGGGAAAAAAACACATAGTCATCTCATTATATGCTGAGGAAGCATTTGACAAAATTCAACATCCCTTCATGATAAAAGTCCTGGAAAGATCAGGAATTCAAGGCCCATACCTAAACGTAGTAAAAGCAATATAAAGGAAACAAGTAGCCAACATCAAAATAAAGGAAGAGAAACATGAAGCAATCCCCTTAAATTCAGGGACTAGTCAAGACTGCCCACTCTCTCCTACCTATTTAATATAGTACTTGAAGTCCTATCCAGAGCAATTACACAATAAAAAGAGTTCTAAGGGATACACATTGGAAAGGAAGAAGTAAAAAAAAAATCACTTTGCAGATGATAGTATAATTCAGTGACTCCAAAACTTCCACCACAGAACTCCTACAGCTCTTAAGCAACTTCAGCCAAGTGGCTGGGTATAAAATTAACTGAAACAAATCAGGAGACTTCCTCTACTCAAAGAATGAGCAGGCTGAGAAAGAAATTATGGAAATGACACCCTTCATAATAGCCACAAATAATACAAAATATCTTGGTGTGGCTCTCCTCCATCAAGTGAAAGATGTATATGACAAGAACTTCAAGTCTCTGAAGAAAGAAATTGAAGAATATCCTAGAGACAGAATGACCTCCCATGCTCAAAGATTGCCAGGATTAGTATAGTAAAAATGACCATTTTGTCAAATGCTATCTGTAGATTCAATGCAATCCTGCATCAAAATTCCAAGTCAATTCATCATACAGTTAGAAAGAGCAATTTGCAAATTCATTTGGAATAACAAAAAACCCAGGATAGTGAAAACTCTTCTCAACAATAAAAGAACTTCTTGGAGAATCACCATCCCTGACCTCAAGCATTATTACAGAGCAATAGTGATAAAAAACTTTATAGTATTGGTACAGAGACATGCAGGTAGAACAAGAGAATAGAGATGAAACCCAAAAATTAATCTACACATCAATGGTCACTTGATTTTTGATAAAGGAGCTAAAACCATTCAATGGGAAAAAGATAGCATTTTTAACAAATGGTGCTTGTTCAACTGAGGTCATCAGGTAGAAGAATGCAAATTGATTCATTTTTTCTTAATTTTTTATTGGACTTTTTTTTTTTTACATTTTTCATGTTATCCCCTTTCTTGATTTCCCATCCATAAGCCCACCATCCCAGCCACACATCTCCCTTCTTCTATGATGGTGTTCCCCCTCCCCAGACACACCCAATTCTCACCTCCCTGTCCTGACATTACGCTATACAGTTCGGTCCAGCCTTGGAAGGGTCAAGGACTTCTCCTATTGATGCCCAATAAGGTCATCCTCTGCAACATTTGTAACTGGACTCATGGGTCTGTCCATGTCTTTGGGTAGTAGTTTAGTCCCTGGGATCTCTGGTTGGTTGGTATTGTTTTTTTTTTTTTTAATGGGGTTGCAGGGCCCTTCAGCTCCTTCAACCCTTTTTCAAACTCCTCCAAAGGGGACCTCATTCTAAGTTCAATGGATTGTTGCTAGAATTCCCAATTATATTCTTCATGCTCAGGAAGAAACTTTCAGGTGACAGTTATATCATACTTCTGTCAGCATGAACTTCTTTGCATCAATAATATTGTTTGGTTTTGGTGGCAGTATGTATATGGGTGGAATCCCCAGGTGGGACAGGCTCTGAATGGCCATTCCTTCAGAGCCTTCATTCTTGCTCCAAACTTTGTCTCGATATCTCCTCCTATGGATATTTTTGTTACCACTTTTAAGAAGGACTGAAACATCCACACTGGTCATCTTTCTTCTTGAGTTTCATGTGGTCTGTGGATGGTATCTTGGGTAATTCGAACTTTGGGGACAATATCCACTTATCAGTGAGTGCATACCATGTGTGTTTTTCTGTCTTTGTGTTACCTCCCTTAAGATGATATTTTCCATTCTATCATTCATTTGCCTATGAATTTTATGAAGTCATTATTTTTGATAGCTGAGTAGTACTTCATTGTGTACCACATTTTCTGTATCCATTCCTCTGTTGAGGGACATTTGGGTTCTTTCCAGTTTCTGGCTATTATAAATAAGGCTGCTATGAACATAGTGGAGCATGTGTTTTTGTTGTATGTTGGGGCATCTTTTGGGTAAATGCCCTGGAGAGGTATAGCTGGGTCCCCAGATAGTACTACGTCCAATTTTCTGAGGAACCTCCAAATTGATTTCCAGAGTGGTTGTACCAGTTTGCAATCCCACCAACAGTGGAGGAGTGTTCCTCTTTCTCCACATCCTCACCAGAATCTTTTGTTACCTGAGTTTTTTATCTTAGCCATTCTGATTTGTGTGACATGGAATCTGAGGGTTGTTTGTTTTGCATTTCCCTGATGACTAAGAATGTTGAATATTTCTTTAGGTATTTCTCAGCCATTTGCTATTATTCAGCTACGAATTCTTTGTGTAGCTCTGAATCCCATTTTTTTAATATTGTAATTTTTTTATTTGATTTTTTGTTTACATTTCAAATGTTATTCCTTTTCCTGGTTTCTGAGACATAAGGCTCCTATCCCATACCGCTCCTCTTTTCCTATAAGGGTGTTCCCCTCGCCATTCACCCCCTTTCCCACCCACCCCATAGACATTCCCCTACAGCGGTTCCAAGGTTGGAAGGACCAAAGGTTTCTCTGTCCAATGGTGTCCAACAGGGCCATACTCTGTTACATACACAGCTGGAGTCAAGGGTTAGACTTCCCGTAGTGGTTTAGTCCCTGGAAGTCCCAGTTCTTTGGCATTGTTGTTCCTAAGAGCCCCTTCAGCTCTTTCAATACTTTCTCTAATTCCTCCAATGGGGATCCCATTCTCAGGTCAAGAGTTTGCTGCTAGCATTTGCATATATATAAATGTCACTTGTGGAGCAAGCTCTGAATGGCCATTCCTTCAGTCTTTAGTCCAAACTTTGCCTTAAAAGTCACTTCTATGAGTATAGTTGTTCTCCCTTTTAAGAAGGAGTGAGCATCCATACTTTGGTCATCCTTCTTGAGCTTCATGTGGTCTGGGAATTTTATCTTGGGTTATTTGAGCTTTTTGGCTAATACCTACTTTTCAGTGAATGCATACCATGTGTGTTTTTCTTTGATTGGGTTACCTCAGTCACAATGATGTTTTCTAGTTTCAATTCATTTGCCCATGAATTTCATGAAGTCATTGTTTTTGATAGTTGAGTCATACCTCTTATTGTAGATGAACCACACATTCTGTATCCATTCCTCAGTTGAAGGGCACCTTGGTTCTTTCCAGCTTCTTGCTATTAAAAATAAGGCTTCTATGACTAATGGAGCATGAGTCTTTGTTGTATGTTTAAGCATCTATGGGTATATGCCCAAAAGAGGTATAGCTGGGTCCTCAGGTAGTATTATGTCCAATTTTATGAGGAATATCCAAACTGATTCCTAGAATGGTTGTACCAGTATACAATCCCACCAACAACGGAGGAGTGTTCCTCTTTCTCCACATCCTTACCAGCATCTGTTTGATCACCGGAGTTTTTGATCTTAGCCATTTTGATTGGTGTGAGGTGGAATCTCAGGGTTGTTTTGAATTGAATTTCCCTAATGACTAAGGATATTGAACATTTCTTTAGGTGCTTCTCAGGCAATCGATATTCCTCAGCTCAGAATTCTCTGTTTATCTCTGTACCCAATTTTTAATTGGGTTATTTGGCTCTCTGTAATCTCTCTTCTTGAATTCTCTATATATTTTGGATATTATCCCTCTATCAGATGAAGATCTTTCCCCAATCTGTTGGTTGTTGGTTTGTCCTAAAGACAGTATCCTTTGCCTTACAGAATCTTCACAGTCTTTTGAGGTCCCATTTATTGATTCTTTATCTTAGAGCATAAGCCATTGGTGTTCTGTTCAGGAAATTTTCCCCAGTGCCCATGTGATCAAGACTCTTGTCCACTTATTCTTCTATTAGTTTGAGTGTATCTGGTTTGATATGGAGGTCCTTTATCCACTTGGACTTAAGCTTAGTACAGGGCAATAAGAATGGATCAATTTGCATTCTTCTACATGCTGACCTCCAGTTTAACCAGCACCATGGTTTGAAAACACTGTCTTATTTTCCTTGGATAACTTTTAGCTCCTTTGTCAAAGATCAAGTGACCATAGGTGTGTTGGTTCATTTCTGGCTCTTAAATTCTAATTCACTGATCTACCTGCCTGTCTTTGTACCAATACCATATGGATTTTTTAATCACTGTTGTTTGTAATACAGCTTGACATCAGGGATGGTGATTCCCCCAGAAGTTCTTTTTTTTTTCTTTCCATATCTATTCAATATGATAATTACATTTTTTTAATTTATTTTTTTTTTTTATTTACTTGAGTATTTCTTATATACATTTTTAGTGTTATTCCCTTTCCGGTTTCCGGGCAAACATCCCCCTCCCCTCCCCTCCCTTCCTTATGGGTGTTCCCCCAACCCTCCCCATTGCTGCCCTCTCCCCAACAGTCTAGTTCACTGGGGTTCAGTCTTAGCAGGACCCTGGGCTTCCCCTTCCACTGGTGCTCTTACTAGGATATTCATTGCTACCTACGAGGTCAGAGTCCAGGGTCAGTCCATGTATAGTCTTTGGGTAGTGGCTTAGTCCCTGGAAGCTCTGGTTGGTTGGCATTGCTGTACATATCCCCCAGAAGTTCTTTATTGTTGAAGATATTTTTCATTATTCTGGGTGTTTATTATTCCAAATGAATTTGCAAATTGCTCTTTCTAACTCTATGAAGACTTGAGTTGGAATTTACATGGGAATTGTATTGAATCTGTAGTTTGCTTTTGGCAAAATGGCCATTTTTACTATATTAATCCTGCAAATCCTTGAGCATGTGAGGTCTTTTCTTCTTCTGAGATCTTCAATTTCATTCTTCAGAGACTTGAAGTTCTTGTCATACAGATCTTTCACTTGCTTGGTTAGAGTCACACTGAGGTATTTTATGTTATTTGAGATTATTGTTAAAGATGTCAATTTCCCTAATTTCTTTTTCAGCCTATTTATCCTTTGAGAAGGGGAAGGCTACTGATTTGTTTGAGTTAACTTTATATCCAGCCATATCTTTCTGAAGATGTTTATCAGGCTTAGAGTTCTCTAGTGGAACTTTTGGGGTTATTTAAGTATACTATCATATCATGTGCAAATAGTGATAGTTTGACTTCTTCCTTTCCAATTCGAATTTCTCTTTGACCTCTTTTTTTTGTCAGATTGCTCTGGCTAGGACATCTATTACTATATTGAGTAAGTAGGGAGAGAGTGGGCACCCTTGTCTAGTCCCAGATTCAATGGAATTGCTTCAAGTTTCTCTCCATTTAGTTTAATGTTAGCTACTGGTGTGCTGAATATTGCATTTACTGTGTTTAGTTAGGGGCTTGAATTCCTGATCTTTCCAGAACTTTTACCATGAAAGTGTTGAAATGATCATGTGGGGTTTTATTTTTCGAGTTTCTTTATATACTGGATTGTATTGATGGATTTCCATATATTGAACCATCCCTGGATCCATGGGATGAAGGCCTCTTGATCATCATGGATGACCATTTTGATGTGTTCTTGGAATCGGTTTATGAGAATTTTATTTTTGTGTCAATACTCATAAGTGAAATTGGTCTGAAGTTCTCTTTCTTTGTTGGGTCTTTGTGTTGTTTAGGGATAAGCATAATTGAGGCTTCATAGAAAGAATTGGATAGTGCTCTTGCCATTCCTATTTTTTGGAGTAGTTTGATCAGTATTGTTAAGAGGTCTTCTATGAAGGTCTGATAGAATTCTGCACTGAACACATGTGGTCCTGGGCTCTTTTGGTTGGGAGACTTTTAATAATGCTTCTATTTCTTTAAGAGTTATTGGTTTGTTTGGATGGTTTAATCTGACCCAGATTTAACTTTGATACCTGATATTTGTCTAGAAAAGGATCCACTTCCTTCAGATTTTCCAGTTTTGTTGAATATAGGCTTTTGTAGTAGGATCTGATGATTTTTGAATATCCTCAGATTCAATTCTTAAGTCTCCATTTTAATTTCTGATTTTGTTAATTGGGTATGTTGTGTTTTCATTTTCATTAAATTTTACAAAGTCTTTAATTTCTTTGTTTGTTTCTTTCTTGACCAAGTTATTATTGAGTAGAGCATTGTTCAACTTCTATGTATATGTGGTCTTTCTGTCACTTGTATTGTTATTGAAGACCCGTCTTAGTCCATGGTGATCTGATAGGATGCATGGGATTATTTCATTTTTTTCTATCTGTTGAGGCCTGTTTTGTGACGAATTATATGTTCAGTTTTGGAGAAGGTATCATGAGGTGCTGAGAAGAAGTTGTATCCTTTTGTTTTAGCATGGAATGTTATATAAATATCTGTTAAATCTATTTGTTTCATAACTTCTGTTAGTTTCTCTATGTCTCTGTTTAATTTCTGTTTCCATGATCTGTCCATTGATGATAGTGAGGTGTTGAAATCTCCTACGATTATTGTGTGAGATACAATGTGTGATTTGAGCTTTAGTAAGGTTTCTTTTATGAATGTAGGTGCCCTTGCATTTGGAGCATAGATACTTAGGATTGAGAGTTCATCTTGATGAATTTTTCCTTTGATGAATATGAAGTGTCCATCCTTATCCTTTTTGATGACTTTTGGGTGAAAGTTGACTTTATTCGACATTAGAATGACAACTCCAGCTTGTTTCTTTGGACCAGTTGCTTGGAATGTTATTTTCCAGCCTTTTAGGCTGAGGTAGTGAATGTCTTTTTCTATGAGGTGTGTTTCCTGTTACAGCAAAGTGCTGTATCCTCTTTAGGTATTCTGTTTCTTAGTCGATACCCTTTTATTGGGGGAATTGAGTCCATTGATATTAAAAGAGATTAAGGAATAGTGATTGTTGCTTCCTGTTTTTTGTTGTTGTTGTTGTTGTTGTTGTTATTGTTGTTAGAGGTGCAATTATGTTTGTGTGTGTCACTTCTTTTGGTTTCTTTCCAAGGAGATTACTTTCTTGCTTTTTCTAGGGTATAGATTCTCTCCTTGTGTTTGAGTTTTCCATCTATTATTCTTTGCAGGGCTGGATTTGTAGAAAGATATTGTGCAAATTTGGTTTTGTCATGGAATAGCTTGGTTTCTCCATCTATGTTAATTGAGAGTTTTCCTGGCCATAGTAGCCTAGGCTGGCATTTGTGTTCTCTTAGGGTCTTTATGACATCTGTACAGGATCTACTTGCTTCCAGAGTTTCTGATGAGAATTCTGGTATAATTCTGATAGGTCTGCCTTTATTTGTTACTTGACCTTTTTCCCTTACTGCTTTTAATATTCTTTCTTTGTTTTGTGCATTTGGTGTTTTGACTATTATGTGACAGGAGGAGTTTCTTTTCTGGTCCAATCTATGTGGACTTCTCTAGGCTTCTTTTAGGTTTATGGGCATCTCTTTCTTTATGTGAGAAGAAGAATTTCTTTTCTTTTCCAATCTCTTTGGAAGTCTATAAGTTTCTTCTATGTTCACAGGCATCCCTTTACTTAAGTTATGGAAGTTTTCTTCTATAATTGTGTTGAAGATATTTACTGGCCTTTTAAGTTGGGAGTCTTCTCTTCTATAGCTTAGGTTTGATCTTCTCATTGTGTCCTGGATTTCCTGTATGTTTTGGACTAGAAGCTTTTTGTATTTTTCATTATCTTTTATGGTTGTGTTGATGTTTTCTATGGTATATTCTGCCCCTAATAGCTCTCTTCTATCTCTTGTAATCTGTTGGTGATGCTAAATTAGGAAGGTAAATAACTTAAGGATGCATATTTGATATTGAATATTTGTAGGCTCCAATAAAAGTTAGTCATAAACATGCCTAGAGCTTATGTTTCTCTTGTGTATATTTCAAAGATTGGAATAGAAATATTTATGAACTGTCAAACTATCTAACGTTACTGCTCTAAAATTGTTCCACTATTTATTAAATATTGTTATAGGAAAAAGAAGTTCATAAATGATAGTTTTTACTGAAGATAAAGTTTTCACTTACAGAAAATTAACATCATGAGTTAAATATTGCTATCATTTAATTTCACATTTTTAAGATATGAGGCAAACAAACTAAAAAAAGTACTGGAAGTCATATTTCTAAGTCCTTTCTAATAATTCTTCCACCCTTTTGTAGTATCTCGAGAAGTACAATCTGAAAGCATCTTCAATAAATGGTGCTGGTCTACCTGGCTATCTGTATATAGAAAAATGAAAATAGGCTCATATTTATCACCTTGCACAAAGTTCAAGTACAAGTGGATCCAGGACCTCGACATAAAACCAGACACACTCAATCTAATAGAAAAGAAAGTGGGAAAGAACCTTAAACTCATTGGTACAGGCAGAAATTTCCTAAACAGAAGTCCAATGACTTACCTCTAAGATTAAGAATTGATAAATGGGACTTCATGAAACTGAAAAGCTTCTGTAAGGCAAAGGTCACAATCAAGAGGATAAATCAAAAACCTACAGATTAAGATAAAGTCTTCACTAACCCCACATCCAGTAGAGAGGTACTATTCAAAATATATAAAGAACTCAACAAGGTAACAACCAAAAAACACAAACAAACAAACAAACAAAATTGGGGTATAAAACTAAATCAAGCCTGCCCGCAGCTCACTGCTCCCAAACCCCTTGGGAGAGAGAGCTCACTGCCCGGACAGGTGGGCACTTCTGAGACTGTAGAGCAGAAGAGACCACCAATACTGCCCACCCCTGCCCACATCGCTGGCCCAAGAGGAAACTGTATACGGCCTCTGGGAACTGGTAGATAGGGGAACTAGAGCTGCAGGTCCCCTGCACCCGAGACACCGCCAGAACCTGAAGGGACCGGATTAACAGTTCTCTGCACCCAAATCCAGTTCAACTGGAGGTCAACATGTAGAAGAATGCAGATCGATCCATGCTTATCACCCTGTACAAAGCTTAAGTCCAAGTGGATCAAGGACATCCACATCAAACCAGATACACTCAAACTAATAGAAGAAAAACTAGGGAAGCATCTGGAACACATGGGCACTGGAAAAAATTTCCTGAACAAAACACCAATGGCTTATGCTCTAAGATCAAGAATCGACAAATGGGATCTCATAAAACTGCAAAGCTTCTGTAAGGCAATGGACATTGTGGTTAGGATAAAATGGCAATCAACAGATTGGGAAAAGATCTTTACCAATCCTACAACAGATAGAGGGCTCATATCCAAAATATACAAAGAATTCAAGAAGTTAGACCGCAGGGAGACAAATAACCCTATTAAATAATGGAGTTCAGAGTTAAACAAAGAATTCACAGCTGAGGAATGCAGAATGGCTGAGAAACACCTAAAGAAATGTTCAACATCTTTAGTCATAAGGGAAATGCAGATCAAAACAACCCTGAGATTTCACCTCACACCAGTGAGAATGGCTAAGATCAAACACTCAGTTGACAGCAAATGCTGGCAAGGATGTGGAGAGAGAGGAACCCTCCTCCATTGTTGGTAGGATTGCAGACAGGTACAACCATTCTGGAAATCAGTCTGGAGGTTCCTCAGAAAATTGGACATTGAACAACCTGAGGACCAAGCTATACCTCTCTTGGGCATATACCCAAAAGATGCCCCTACATATTAAAAAGACACATGCTCCACTATGTTCATAGCAGCCTTATTTATAATAGCCAGAAGCTGGAAAGAAACCAGATGCCTGTCAACAGAGGAATGGATACAGAAAATGTGGTACATCTACACAATGGAATATTACTCAGCTATCAAAAACAATGACTTTGTGAAATTCATAGGCAAATGGAGGGAACTGGAAAATATCATCCTGAGTGAGGTAACACAATCATAGAAAAACACCCATGGTATGCACTCATTGATAAGTGGAATTAGGCCAAATGCTTGAATTACCCTAGATGCACAGAACACATGAAACTCAAGATGGATGATCAAAATGTGAATGCTTCACTCCTTCTTTAAAAGGGGAACAAGAATAGCCTTGGCAGAGAATAGGAAGGCAAAGATTAAGACAGAGACAGAAGGAACAGCCATTTATGGCCTGCCCCACATGTGGCCCATACATATACAGCCACCCAATTAGACAAGATGGATGAAGCAAAGAAGTGCAGGCCAACAGGAACCGAATGTAGATATCTCCTGAGAGACACAGCCAGAATACAGCAAATATATACGTGAATGCCAGCAGCAAGCCACTGAACTGAGAAGAGGACACCCTTTGAAGGACTCAGAGAAAGGACTGGAAGAGCTTAAATGGGTTCAAGACCCCATATGAACAACAATGCCAACCAACCAGAGCTTCCAGGGACTAAGCCACTACCCAAAGACTATACATGGAGTGACCCTGGACTCTAACCTCATAGGTAGCAATGAATAGCCTAGTAAGAGCACCAGTGGAAGGGGAAGCCCTTGGTCCTGCTAAGACTGAACCCCCAGTGAACATGATTATTGTGGAGACAGCGGTAATGTGGGGAGAATGTGGAGGGGAACCCCCATATAGAAGGGGAGGGAGAGGGGTTAGGGGGTTGTTGGCCCGGAAACCGGGAAAGGGAATAACATTCGAAATGTAAATAAGAAATACTCAAGTTAATAAAAAAAAAGTTAATAGTCAAAAAAACAAATGAACTAAATCAAGCATTTTTAACAGATGAATCTCAAATGGCTTAGAAGCACCTAGAGAAATGTTCAAAGTCCTTACTGGTCAGAGAAACTGCAAATCAAACAGCTGCAAGAGTCCACCTTACACCAATCAGAATGGCTCAGATCAAAACCTCAGGTGGCAACACATATTGGTGAGGATGTGGAGAAAGAGGAACACATCTGCATTGCTGGTTGGATTGCAAACTGTTTCAAATACTCTGGAAATCAATTTGGAGGTTCCTCAGAAAACTGGAAATACATCTACCTGAATTACCAGCAATATCACTCTTGGGAATATACCCAAAGATGCCCCACCATGCCACAGGGGCATGTGTTCCACTATGTTCATAGTGGCCTTGTTTGTGATAGCCAGAAGCTGAAATGAACCCAGATGTCCCATGACAGAAGAGTGGATACAGAAAATGTGGTTCATTTACACAATGGAACATTACTGAGCTGATAATGAGAACATCTTGAGTTTTGCAGGTAAATGGATGGGATTAGAAAATACCATGCTGAGCGAGGTAACTCAGACCATAAAGGACATGTACAGTATGCACTCACTAATAAGTGGATATTACCTCCCCCCCAAAATACAGAATACCTAAGATACAGTACACAGAACTAAAAAAACCTCAATAACTAAAGGGTCCAAGTGAGATACCTCATTCCCACTTGTGAGGTAGAAGAAAGCAGACAGAGTGAGGCAGGGAAGGAGAGAACTGGGTAGCAAAGGGGACTGGATTACCCCTTGATTTGGTATTTTGTGGGGTAAAAGGACTGAAGCCATGAGGGCAAGAAGAAAGAATGAAAACAGGTAACCTCAGAAGTTAAGAGGTCGAGAAGATCCTCCAAAATGTACTAGAAATCTGAGAGGTGAGAGAGACTCTCAGAACTCAAAGGGAGGGACCCTAAATGAAATGCCCTACTGTGGGGAGAGGGAACTTCTAGAGCCCACCTCCAGCAGAAAAGCCTGGCATCAAATGTGGGATGGTGTTGCTCTCTCACAGTCAAAACTCTGACTCATAATTGTTCTTCTGTGAAAGAACTGCAAGGATGGAAATGGAGAAAGAGCCTGAGGAAAAGAAGGTCCACCAACATGGCCAAAGTGGGAATCCAGCTCAAGTGGAGGCCCCAAGGCCTGATGCTATTACTGAGGCTATGGAGCACTCACAAAAAGGGATCTATCATGACTGCCCTCTGAAACACCCAACAAACAGCTAAAAGAATCAGATGCAGATATTTGCAATGAAGAGAAGCTGCTGACCATGGTGGTTGAATTAAGTAAAAGCTGGAAGAAGGTTAGGAGGAAGGTAACTCTGTAAGATTACCAGCAGTGTCAATAAACTGGGTCACTAACCATGCAGCATATACCAGCTGATATAAAGTACCCAACACATAGACAGCAGAAGATTCCCATCTCTGGGTTCACTCAAAGATACATCTAACCATAAAAGCCCCAGGAGATTAGAGGTCTGGTGGGGAGGGATAAAGTTGGGACATCCTTATGGAGACTTGGTTGTCAGGGACGAGATATGGGATGGAAGGTCGACCAGGAGGGGAATAAAATCTGGAATATATAAAATTAAATTAAATTAAATTAAATTAAAAAATAAATCATTATATAGCATTTTCTGTCAAAATTGACAAAATTCACATGATTTTCTTTTCTCTAGAATATCCTTAACTCAAATACCAACCATGTTTCAGTACTAATAAGTGGCTTTTGTACAAAAACTCAATTTAAATCCAAATTTTAGTATAGAAAATAAAGCCAACAAGATGTCATTTAAGCTATTGTTAACAACCAAAATTAATCAGTTTGTGATTTTAATATTTATAAGTATAAATACATTCAGCATCATATAGCAATTGATAAAATTTTTGACTCATTAAAAAAACAAATTATTAAAAACCATCATCTCAATCCTAACTTTAATACAGGCATTTCCTCTAAAACTGAGGTCTTAGGATAGAGAGATGGTTCAGTATTTAAGAAAACTGTCAGCTTTTGCAGAGGGCTGCTGTTCAATTTTCAACATCTACATGATGTCTCACAAACCATTTCTTATTCCAATTCTAGGGAACTGATGTCCTCTTCTGGCCTCAGTGTGTACCAAATACGCATAATCCACACTAGATAAGAAGGCAGTTTGATTCACCGTGACTTAGTATCCAGTGTTGCCATAAAGTGTTGACCTAATCTGTAAGAGTCTGAACACAAATTATATATTTTAGTAATATTTAAACAAACTACAATTTGGAAAATTAGTTTACTCATGAAAACTAACTCTATTCCATATAGAGCAAAAAGTTTATCACATTACTACATTGAAACTTCTTTTAAAGGAAAAGTGACATCTTACAAAAAGATCAGTTCTATAGGTTATCTGAGGAAATAGGCTTCAAGATAAACAAGACTTTGATAAATATCTGGGAGAGAATATGGCTATATTGACTGAGACAAACCAACTTAAAATCACAGTCTGCAGGAGCCAGCATGGCCTGGCCACAGAGAGAGCACAATTGTCCCCAGGGTATTAATCACATTTCTTCCCAGACTTCTGAGCAGAAAACACATTATACACCTATCCCTTTGAAGAGACAAGCATGTATGTTTAATATTTCTAGTTTTCCTACTGTTAATATATATATTTAAATACATATGGACACACACAGAAACACACACACACACCTACATTCCATCTACACATATGTACAGAAAAGCATCCATGTCCATAAAATAATAATTTTAATTTTCAAGTTATATCTAATAAAAGCCATAGAGAATACACAGGAGTACAAATGCCAACTTGATAGAAGAAAGATGGCCTAATTAAAAGAGTGAGTGATATAGGTATGTGCAATTGTAACATTCTAAACCTTTATTTCCTTAGTACTAAGCCTCAAAGTGTCCTACTTTTTTAAGAAACTTATAACCTTCCTCACCATATCTTTGAAGGCTATTTTCACTTGCTTGTTTCTAAGAGTGTAGATGAATGGGTTTAACAGAGGTGCAACAGAGGTATTTAAAACAGCTACTCTCTTATTAAAATTTGCTGCATCTTTAAAAGAAGGATTTATATACATGAAAATACAGCTTCCATAAGAAAGTGAGACAACTATCATGTGAGAGGAACATGTAGAAAAAGCTTTCTTTCTCTGTTGAATACAGGGGATCCTCAAAATGGTCTTGATGATGTATGTGTAGGAGAGAACCACTAGCAGCAAGGTGAAGATGAGGGTCACAGTAGCCAGGAGGGACTGGATCACTTCTATGAAGTGTGTGTCTGAACAGGATAAATGTAGCAACATAGTGTAGTCACAGCAATAATGATTGATGATGTTAGATGCACAGAAAGGCAACTGAAGAGTCATTCCATGTGACACAGACACAACTATAAAACCAGATAACCAGGAACTTAAAACTAGTTGAAAGCAAAGTTTCCTGTTCATGACTGTTGTGTAATGCAGGGGTCTGCAAATGGCGACATAGCGGTCATAAGACATCACTGCTAAGAGGTAAAATTCGGTTGCTCCCAGAAGGATTGCAAAAAAATACTGTGTGAAGCAACCAGCAAAGGAAATAGTCTTGTCTCCGGTTCCAATATTGATTAGCATTTTGGGACAAATACAAGTAAAAGATATCTCCAAAAATGCAAAATTTCGGAGGAAGAAATACATAGGTGTCTGGAGGCGGTAATCCAACAGAGTCAACAGAATGATGGCTGAGTTCCCCATGACACTTAAGATATAAGTTAAAAGCAGAAAGAGAAAAAGCACAGCTTGAAGGTTGACATCATTTGTCAATCCAAGAAGAATGACCTTTGTCACTGATGAGTGGTTTGCCATCATTAATGTCAGGCAAGTCAAAACAGCGAATAACAATATGAAAGGGTTGAAGTGAAATTTAATTTGGTTTCAATATAAAATCAGAATCCACAACTAAAAAAAATGTTTCAAATTCCGAACCTTCTTTCTATACTTTTCATTTTGAAAGTTAATTATACTAGAACAATAAAAGCCCTAGATGTATTGACTTGTCTCCATACTTGGAGACTGGGTGATATTTCTTCTAAATTATATCAGTACATACTTTCTTACTGGCTGATGATTCCTTATTTTCTGTTCTGATTTTATTCTCTGAATTAATTAGCAGTTGCCACAATTTCATAGATTTCTAAAGAAGTATGCATGGATGCATGTGATATAAAAGTAGGAGGGGAAAATGACAGTAACTCAGAGAGGCAAATGACTGTAAATATATTTAAAATATATTGTACAGCTGAATGAAAAATGCTGTTATGAAAGTCATACTTTTTTACAATATATATATACTGGTGAACTTTTAGAAAAAAAATGCTTACTTTAAAGTTAGCATTTTAATCACATTTTCAATCAACAGATAAATATAAACCAAAAGATAAACTATCATATTGAAACTGAAGTCCTTATATTTAGGAACATATATGTATATACGGATACATATATGCATGCAGTAACAATTAGTGAAAAATGCGGCCAGGAATTTGAAGGAAAAATGTATATTTGAGCATCTGGAGGGAGAAAGGGAAGGAGAAAAAATTTAATTACATCATAATTGCAAAAATAAATTAATAAAACCTAAGCTTGCCTGTTACAACCTCTTTCTTAATTTGTACTTTTTATTTATTGTCACTCTACCATTTTAAATATTATGTGCCTACTGAAGCTACAATATTTTGAGCTTACTCCATTAAAAAGACAAAATAACAACTTCTACTACATTTTTATTAATTTAATTTTGTGTCATGGCACAAGTGTGCAAATCAGACGAAGACACAAACTTGTGGGTGTTGGCTCTAGCTTTCCAATGTGAGTCCTGAGAATTAAACAGGTTTCAGGTTTGGTGGTATTGTTTGTCCAATTTGATCTCATTTCTTAATAATGTTCAGAATTTATATCAATCATTCCACCTGTGTTACAATAAGGTTGTGTTATGTTAAAGGCTTAGTGAAAGTCCTGAAAATTTTATATTGGAATAGTGATCAGCTAATGATTTATGTTTTATGTTTTCTCAAAATCTTGTCCTATAAGTGCCTTACAATGTCACTTCAAGTTTAGCAATACATACACTGTTTTGTAACAAACCCATAAAGATTAATATATTTTATTCAAATCCGACTAAGTACATGACAATAGATCAGGAAGAAAAATTATTTTCTAGTTATTTCAAAATACATACTTAATTCTTTAATTTAAAACTAAGTGAATTAGAGTAAGCTCCAATTGCAATCCCTGATCTTCTCTTATAAAAGATAGAATAATTATATAGATAGGAACAAGTTTTATGCAAAATGTATTTAAACTTATCTTTAAATTTATAATACTATTTTTGTTAAAAGTAATAAAACTTATATTCAAATAATTAACTCTATTTTAGTAGTGCAATCCTCCATAACTATAAAGTATTTTCTATCAACAAATTGAGGACATATCTAGAAGATATGTTTTTTTATGTGCAAGAAAATGTAAAAGTTCTTCTCCAACCCCCTCCCAGTCTTTATTAACTTGGGTAATTCTTATTTACATTTCGATTGTTATTCTCTTTCCCGGTTTCAGGGCCAATATCCCCCTAACCCCTATGCCTCCCCTTCTCTATGGGTATTCCCCTCCCCATCCTCCCCCCATTACCGCCCTCCCCCCAACAATCACATTCACTGGGGGTTCAGTCTTGTCAGGACCAAGCTCTTCCCCTTCTACTGGTGCTCTTATTAAGCTATTCATTGCTACCTGTGAGGTTGGAGCCCAGGGTCAGTCCATGTATAGTTGTAAAAGTTCTTCTAATGCTACCATTTTCACCAACGAGACTGACATATTATTTTATATAATATGTAAATTAGTTATAAGACAAATTATGTGTTTATGAAGGTAGAAATTTGAAAATTATTTTGTATGAATGAATAAAGACAAAATTTGCTAAGTCAGAAAAACATACTATGTAATTGAATTATATTAGGAAAATTTCAGTGTTTTGAATATTATAACATGGGCAGTTGAAACTTTTGTAAAAATATTTTTTGCAAAAATTTACAGGTTGTTATAAAATCAAATAAACTACCTTTTAATTAATTTTAAAATTTTTGATGATTTCATACATGAAAATTATATTCATTTTAATGGTTAAAATATGCTTTATAGCTCTCCACTGTTGGCTTAAAATGCTGCTATATAAATAATCTGAATTTTGATGTCAAGAAAATAAAGTTATCTGCTAACTCAAATTATGTATAAGCCCATTTGACTATACTAGCTTCCATATTTTGTTTGTGCATGAATATCAATTTTCAACATTAAAATAATGTACAAATTTCACATAAAGGTTTATATTCATATAAATAGTAATTATAAAATAGTTTGTTAAATTATACCATATTCCAAAACTTGATATTTTACTTCTAATTAACCAGTAGTGATTTTTTTCTCCATGAAAATTATTACAGTGTCATATACACCTAGAAGACATTGATTTTAATTTTCTAATTTGATGATATAATTTTAGGTTAGACAAAAAATATCTTAGAAATAATTAATCAATGCTGAAAAGAAATCTTAGTGGGTAGAAATGTGTTGCTGAACTTGATAGTCTATCTGATTCCTGACATATGCATGGTAGACTAAGAGAACTGATTTCAGGTTCCATGCATATGCTGTGTCATTCATGATTCCTAACCATCTCCATAGAAAACAAAAAGTAAAATTTTATGAAAAGATGACTATTCAGGAAATTACATTCAGTAAAAAATATTAATAAAAGAAGTTTCTGTTATTTGATTATTTTTGACAGAACAAAACTTTTGAATTTTCCTTTTTTCTTGAATTTTAATTTTTTTCTTTTATTTTTGAGATATATAATACAATCATGCAATTTTCCCTTCCATATTATTTCTCCAAAGCTTTCTGTACACCATTGCTTACTCTTTTATAATGCATAACGTCTTTTTCATTAATTATTGTTATATACATATATTCCTAAATATAGAATGCACAGTTTTTATAATGTTACATATGTGTTTGTTATTACAGTTTCATAAAAGTATGTCATGTACTCTTACTCTTACTCTTCCACTCTCTCATCTTTATCCTATCCCTATCAACCTCCCTCTTCTTCGTTCTTCTAGTTACTTTCTCAAATTCATGGCTTTACTTTCAATTTGTGAACTACTTATTTAACCATGGCTATCTGTGTGATTATGGGATTAGAACTGTCCATTTGAGTCCAATGAGTCCTCAGTGAGTTCACAGCTGGACTCATCAGTTTTCCCTCTTCCAGAAACTATCAGTAGCAAATGTTTCAGCAGTGAGGGTAGAGCCTCCTGAACTCTACTCAGTGTGGATCTAACTATTGATAGGGATTATTCTTGGGTAGATTCAGTGCAGACAGGCATAAAGGTTACTGTGAGCTCCTGTTTGCAACTGGTTTCTTGAGTGCACTGAATGAAAGATTTAAAAATGAGAGCAAATTAAGTTTCATTGCCCTTTTAAGAGGATCTTGCTCTGTAACTCTGGCTGCTTTTCAACTTGTGATAATCCTCTGCCTCTGCCTCTTGAGTGCCAAGATCATAGAAGTATGCCATTAGACAAATAATTTGTATTAATAAGTCATATTATCTATTAGATAAACAATGGGTTACCTTTCTACAAGAAAA
The DNA here is from genome assembly GCF_011064425.1 of Rattus rattus. NCBI lineage: Eukaryota > Metazoa > Chordata > Mammalia > Rodentia > Muridae > Rattus > Rattus rattus. Next base: position 160,018,410 of record NC_046154.1, on the reverse strand, counting down.
AACTATTTAAAATATTTACTAACACAAAATATTGTACAATAACTAGTGATATGTATATGTTATCTGTACTTATATATAGTGATATTTGTTGATGGTTACATATAATTAGATATGTAAACAAATAATAAAACTTGATACAATAAATTTTGTTTGGAAACAAATAATTCCCTTTCAGAAAGCGATAAGACAATATTTTATATGTAGCTTAAAGGTAAGAAAAAATTTTCTAAATATTTCAAAAATTGTCAGAATTCACTTCTGATGAAGAAAAATTATCTCCATAAAAATTTATATCATTCACACATTTGCTTCTGATTCTTCACATGGCAGAATACAAAGGCTAAACAATCACTTGATAGGCTCTGAAGAGAACTGGTTTAAGATTTCATAAAGAGGAACACTAATAAAATAGACTTCTTGGGAAAGAAGAATAACAGCAAAAATCATAATTTGACATACTTTACAAATTTAAGCTCTAATTCTATATCATTTAAGTATTTCTACATTTGACAATGTCTTACAAGCATATTTTATCTATTTGTACAAGTCAATAAATTGCATAAAACAAAAGTGTGTGATGCTATGCATAAAATATGAACAGTAGCTGATTCATAAAGACAAGAAATCACTAAGTAAGTTCAGCCGTCACCAATGCTCTCCTACCTCAAACTGAGCCACTTCTATCCTTGGTCCAAATTTGATCCTTTTGTAGCTAAATGAGAGACTAAAAAGGTTGAGGACCATTGGGATATGATCCCTGGGCCTTGAGAAAGAAAAAATTACTAGCAGAGTATTTAGGAAAAGGTAATTTAAAAATAACATAAATTTATTCATTCTACATGCTGTGAAAACTACCACCAATAAAATGATATACCCTTCTTATTTATCAAGAAATTAATTTTTTATTTACTTCTAGGTTTATCACTGCATACATGAGTATTGCTAAAGTACAAACTTTTGTGACAGTTATTAACACAGCAAGGTAAAGAGCTGTCCAATGTTTAGAGAAGAAATTTTAAATAATTTGAAAAAAAGTCACCATCACATAATTTGCTCATTGTGGGAATTGCATTCTTAAACACGTGTTCTTCAATGTGTCAAAAAAGTAAACTCTACTTCCATTGGTCTCTTCATGTTTCATGGCTGTTTACAGAGTCAGGTAGGAAAACACTCTGGGATATCTTTCAGTACCAAAAATAAATAATGGAAGGGATTTAAAAGACAGAGTTGCCCAAAATAATGACAACAAAACCACAGGGACCATTTGAGCAAGAAATTACATAACAATATTATTAAGATTTAAGCACCACAATGAACATTCTTACACTGACTCCTATCAATTACCTAAAAGGCAAAAGAGCAAAGATAAGTTCTTATAGTGAAATTTCAATTAATGAATTGGAAGCAAGAGAATTGAAAACAAAGATGAGGCAGATACCATAAAAATTATTACAGATAAAGGTATAAAGTATATGAATTGAAATTTGAGAGCGAACAGTATTTTCATTGTCTCAAACTATTGTTCCCAATTACTTGGCAAATGTGAAAGGGGGTAGAAACTTTACAGTGCAGAGGGAGTGTCAATCATCAACTTAACTCAGGAATAGAGTTTAAGTCATTAGTAATAAGGCAAAGTAATATCAAAAACTCTTTGGTATAATGTGTTTTGTATAACAGTTCTTTTGTAATTGTTTTAGTGCACATTGTTATTCCAATCACATAAAAACAAGCTCAGTGAGCACGGAATGACTGAATTACTTGTAAGTATGCTTCAAAAATATCCGTATGGATGTTGAAGGAGTTGGGGGAGGAGCATGAAATAAATATTATTAAATAAAGCTTACGTGAACATGAAATTCCCAACAAAGTAATACAAAAATTATAATTAAATGTCAATCTCATAAAATGGGTGTGAAGAGATGGCTGAAAAATTGAGTCAAGTAGTAAGGAAAAGAAAAACAACTGAATGTAACATGAAATCATGATTCAGGAAATTGACTTTGATTTGAGAACTAGTAGAATTCATTTGAAATATTTATTTTAGATAATTATTTCAATAAAGATAGTCTTTTGATTTTTATGTTACATTACTTTAGTTTTTTTAAAATAAATTTATTTTTCTTGGATATTTTATGTATTTACATTTAAAATGTAATCTGCTTCCATCCTCTCCCATATCCTCTCCCTCCTCTCCCTGTTTTTATGAGGATGCTCCCACTCCCACCCACACACTCAAAACTCAATGCCCTGGCATTGTCCTACTTTGGAGAAATGAGCCTTCAAAGGACCAAGGGTTTTTCATCCTATCGATGCTGGACAATGTCAGCATCTACTACATGTGTGGCTAGAGTCATAGATCCCTTCATGTGTACTCATTGGATGGTGGTTTAGTCCCTAGGAGCTCTGGTGGGGTCTGGTTAGTTGATATTGTTGTTTTTCCTATGGAGTTGCAAAACTTTTCAGCCCCTTCAGTTCTTTCTCCAAATCCTCCATTGTGGTTCCCTTGTTCAGTCCAATGGTTAGCTGCAGCCATCCTCATCTGTAACAGTAGGGCTCTGGCACAGCCCCTCAGTAGACAATTATACCTGGCTCCTGTCCTCAAGCACATTTTGGCATCAGCAGTAGTAACTAGGTTTGGAGGCTATATATGGAATGAATTCCTAGTTGGGGTAGTCACTGGATGACCTTTTCTTCAGTGCCTGCTCCACTCTTTGTCCCTTTACCTTCTCCCATGAGTATTTTGTTCTCCCTTCTAAGAAGGAATGAAAACATCCACATTTTGGTCTTCCTTCTTGTGGTTCATATGATCTCAAAATTTTTTCTTAGGTATTCCAAGTTTTTGGGCTAATATACACTTATCAGTGAGTGCATACCATGTGTTTTCTTTAGTGACTGGGTCACTTCACTCAGCATGATATTTTCCAGTTCAATCCATTTGCCTAATAATTTGGTGTAGCCATTGATTTTTAATAGCTGAGCAGTACTCCATTGCATAAATGTATCAAATTTTCTGTATCCATTCCTGTGTTGAAGGACATCTGGGTTCTTTCTACCTTCTGGCTATTATAAATAAGGCTGCTATGAACAGAGTGGAGCATGTGTCCTTGTTATATGTTGTGACGTCTTTTGGGTATATGCCTAGGAGTAATATAGCTGGGTACTCAGGTAGTGTAATGTCCAATTTTCTGAGGAAAGTTCAGTCTGATTTCCAGAGTGGTTGCACCACTTTGCAGTCCCATCAACAATGGAAGAATGTTCCTATTTCTTCACATCCTAGCCAGCATCTATTGTCACCCAAGTTTTGATTTTAGTCATTCTGACTCATATGATGTGGTATATCAGGATTATTTTGATTTGCATTTCTCTGATGACTAAGGATGTTGAACAATTCTTTAGGTGCTTCTCAGTCATTCAGTATTCCTCAGCTGAGAAATCTTTGTTTTGATCTGCACCCTGAATTTTTAAGGGTTATTTGATTCTCTGGAGTTTAACTTCTTGAGTTCTTTATGTATGTTAGATATTAGCTGTCTATCAGATATAGGATTGGGAAAAAAACTTTGCACAATCTATTGGTTGCTCTTTTGTCCTTTTGATAGTATCCTTTGGCTTACCTAAGGTTTGGAATTTTATGAGGTATCATTTGTTGATTTTTGAATTTAGAGCATAAGCCATTGGTGTTCTGTTCAGAAATTTTCCCCTTGTGCCTATATGTTCAAGGCTCTTTCCCACTTTCTCTTTGATTCACTTGAACTTGAGCTTTGAACAGGGAAATAAGAATGGGTGAATTTGCAATCTTCTATATGCTGACCTCCAGTTCCAACAGCACCATTTGGTGAAAATGCTATCTTTTTTCCAGTGGATAGTTTTAGCTCCTTTGTCAAAGATCAAGTGACCAGAGATGTGTGGATTCAATTCTGGGTCTTCAATTCTATTCCAGTGAACTCTCTGCCTGTTTCTGTAGCAAAACTATGCAGTTTTTTCCATGATTGCTCTGTAATACAACTCGAGGTCAGGGATGGTGATTATACCAGAAGTTCTTTTACTGCTGAGAAGAGTGGGATTATGTTATTCCAAATGATTTTGCCAATTGCTCTTTGTAACTCTATGAAGAATTGAGTTGGAGTTTTGATGGGGATTGCAATGGATCTGTAGATTGCTTTTGGCAAGTTGGCCATGTTTACAACATTAATCATGCCAATGCAGGAGAATGGGAGGTCTTTCCATCTTCTTAGATCTTTGATTTCTTTCATCAGAAACTTGAAGTTCTTGTCATACACAACTTGTTTGTATTTTTCACTTGCTTGGTTAGAGTCATACCAAGGAATTTTATATTATTTGTGGCTATTGCGAAGTGTGTCGTTTCCCTAATTTTTCAAAGCCTGTTTATCCGTCGAATAGAGAAAAGTTACTGATTTGTTTGAGTTAATTTTATATCCAGCCACTTTGCTGAAATTGTTTAGGAGCTATAAAAATTCTTGCTGGAATTTTTGGGGTCACTAAAGTATATTATCATTTCATCTGCAAATAGTGATATTTTTACTCCTTCCTTTCAAATTTGTAGCTTTTGACCTCTTTTGTCTAATTGCTCTGGTGAGTGTCTTGTCCTGCTATTCTGTCCTGCAGGACAGTCCACAAGGGTGCAGAGGGTACATGGAAGAGAATGCGGGACAAGAGACCTGAAGAAGGACGCCAAGACAAGTGTGTGATCAATGTGACAAATTTATTTTTTACCAATGCTGAATTTAAACCATAGCCGGGGTAACAGAGAGAGAGAGAGAAGTGGGAAACATTTACTCAGGCCAAGGACACAAATCTCTTGTGGTCAGCTGATGTCAACAAGATGTTGATTTTTCAGAAAGGTGACAGGTTTGTCATATCATTACACAGCAGGATGTTGGTTTCTCAGAAAGGTCACAGGTTTGTCATATCACTGGGCATCCTAACCACCAAATTTGTATTAGTCTGAGGATTTTCCATGAACCCAGTCATACTTAACTTTAACTATAATATTAACATCAATAATGGAGGGTTTTAAGGGTATTGCTCCCAACAGGTTAGGATTCAAGTACTATATTGAATAGGTTGGGAGAGACTGGGCATACTTGTCTAGTCCCTGATTTTAGTGGGCTTGCTTCAAGTTTCTCTCTATTCAGTTTGATTTTGGATACTGGTTTGCTGTATATTGTATTTGCAATGTTTAAGTATGGGCCTTGAAATCCTGATCTTGCCCAGACTTTTATCATGAAGGAGTGTTGAACTTTGACAAATGCTTTCTCACCATCTAATGAAATGATAATGTGATTTTTTTTGAGTTTGTTTATATAGTGGATTATGTTTTGGATTCCTGTCTATTGAAACACCCTTGCATCCCTGGGATGAATCCTACTTGATCATGGTGTACGGTCGTTTTGATGTGTTGTTGGATTCAGTTTACAACATTTTATTGAGGAAATTTGCATTGATATTCATAAGGGAAATTGGTCTTAAGTTCTCTTTCTTTGTTAGGTCTTTGTGTCATTTAGGTATAAGCATAATTGTAGCTTCAAAGAACAGCTTGGGTAGTATTCCTTCTGTTTCTATTTTGTGGGATAGTTTGAAGTGTATTGGTATTAGGTCTTCTATGAAGGTCAGAATGAATTCTGCACTAAACCTATCTGGTCCTGTTTTTTTTTTTTTTGTTGTTGTTGTTGAAAAACTTTTAATGACTGCTTCAATTTCTTTACAGGTTGTGGGAGTGTTTAGATAGTTTATTTGGTCCTGATTTAACTTTGGTACCTGGTATCTGTCTAGAAAATTGTTAATTTACTCCAGATTTTTCAGTTTTGTTTTCCCAAGTATAGGCTTTGGTAGTAGGATGTGATAATTTTTTTTAATTTCCTCAGTTTCTTTTGTATTGTCTCATTTTTCCTTTCTGATATTGTTAATTGAGTACTGTCTTTGTGCCCTCTGTTTATACTATCTAAGGCTTTGTCCATCTTGTTCATTTTCTCAAATGCGACTTCATAAGAACAACAATGCCAACCAACCAGAGCTTCCGGGGTCTAAACCACTACCCAAAGTCTATACATGGACAGACCCTGGGCTTCAACTTCATATGTAGCAGTGAATAGACTTGTTGGGGCACCAGTGGAAGGGGCAGCCCTTGGTTCTGCCAAGGTTGGACCCCCAGTGTTGGGGATTGTTTTGGGGGTGCAGTAATGGAGAATGAATGGAGAGGGGAACACCTGTACAGAAGAGGAGGGGAAGGTGTTAGGGGGCTGATGGACAGGAAATCGGGAATGGGAATAACATTTGAAATGTAAACAAAATATATCCAATTTAATAAAAGTGGAAGAAAAATATAAAATTAAAAATATTAACTTCTTAAAAATATGTTGTACACATGTATGAAATTCTCAAGTAATAAATTGAAAGTATGTTTTCTAAAAAAAAAAGTACAAGAGGAGAGAGAATAGACATTTTTCAATGGGGTGTTGTTCTACCCATGCCAACAAATGTATACTATCTGACAAGAATTTCTTTATAAAGGAATATACCTTTTCAGCACCTCACGGAACCTGCTCTAAAACTGAGTATGTCTTGGGTCATATAGGAAGCCCACAGCAGGTACAAAACTATTGAAATAACTCAGTGTATCTTATCAGACCATCATGGATTAAAGCTAGACTTCAACAACAGAAACAACAGGAAATCTACAAATTTATGGAAACTAAACAACTCTAGTCAATGGTCACTATGTCAGAAAAAAAAATAGAGCAAAACCTTAAAGTCTTCTTACAATTCAAAGAGTCTGGAGGTATCACCATCCATAATTTCAAGCTGTACTACAGTATAAGAGTAGCATATACTGCATGGCACACACACACACACACACACACACACACACACACACACACACACACACACTGCACCATAATGAACTGCAAAGAAGAGCTGTTCTCAGTGCTCAGCAGGTGGGGGAGGGACCCCAGTCAAGAGCTGGAGACCTTGTAGAAAGGCACAGCCACTGGAAGCTACACCTCCTCAGAGGCAGGATGGCTAAAATTGTAGTAATGGGAGACATCAAGCTAGCATTGAAGAAGAAATCCAAACCCATGATGAACAACTAACAGACATTTCTACTCTCCAAAAAAGGGTATTAAGAAGAAAACAAGTGTATGCCAACATGACTGAGGGCCTTTGTTCAAAGAAATTTTTAGTTTCGGCCTAAGTCCTGTTGGTCATTTGCTTCAGATATTACTTTTCTCTAATGGAGGGAAGTTTATGAAGAAGACTTTGGAGAAGCTTGTATCTGGCTTGACAATGTGGGTCTTAGAGAAAGAATAGTCAATTGGCACAAATTGTTGGTGAGTCCTACTCAAGCACACTGAAGACATGTCTACTCAGTGTGAAGAAGCAGAGCTCCACAAACTCAGATTGAGACTGTGGTTGAACACTACCGTGCTCATCTACATTTTCCAGGGCAAACATGAGATTGCAAACAAGAAGCAAACAGACAGCTTTGCTGTGGAATACAAAGAGACTTTAAGTGTTCATGTGTTGAAAACAAACTGAAGAAAATAGGCCAGAAACACTGGATTTCTCTTAGCTGTGAAGAGAAACTGTGAAAGAAGATGTGAGTTTTTAAAGATAAATGACTTTGATGAGACTGAGTTGGAACTGGAGAAAATAAAAAGCTCAAACATTATTATGGTGCTGAAAGGTAGTGTGAAAGCAATTGCTTATATGCACATTATCTTGTTGGAAAACAAACAAACAATAAAGAGCTGATGGAATGAATCTTGGTTTTCATAAGATCAAAACTCCTAGTCTTATATTCTCATAAAATTTCCCATTTTGGAATTCTGACATAAGATTCAATTCTGTGTTGTCTACAGGACCTGGAGGTGACTGTGTTTATGGGGGAAATTAAGTCAGAGTTATGAACAATGGATTTTAGATAACATGATGCATGTTTTCCCTGTATTAAATTAGAAAGTTATGGAACCGGAGGTCTGACAAAATCACATCAGTTTTGGTATAATATAAAATAGCGAAGAGTGAAGATAATAGTAAGTTAAAATAAAATTGCGTTTATCTAGAAATAAAACAAAAATTAGAGACTGGATACTAAGGAAGAATGTTAATCCACAAAATATGTACCTTGGTTGAAAACACTACAATATCCATAATTTGCATCAAGTCAAGGTGCTCTCAACTGTACACATCAAGGTATCTAGAGTAATTGGTGTGCCCTAAGAAAAGGGTTGCTTGTTCTCTGAGGAACTGCTATTACATATGTCACATTACACATTTACTTTCTCTTGTATAATGTACTGTCAGAGACCTAAAATTATTTTTCTGGCAAACAAACTACATTTGTCATATGATATTGATTAAACACTTGTCATTTTCTGAAAAAAAAAACTGTATGGTATTGGCAGAAAATCTGTCAGGTTTGTCAATGGAACACATCAGCATTTAATAAAATCCATTTAATAAATGGGACCTCATGAAACTGAGAAATATCTATAAGGCAAAGGAAACTGTTAATAAACAAATCCATAGCCTACAGGATAGATAAAGATCTTCCCAAACCCTACATCTGACAGAAGGCTAATTCACAAAATATATAAAGAACTAAAGAAATTAGAGATCAACTAACCAAGTAATCCATTTTTTAGAATAGTTATAATTTTTATAGTAGAAATCTTCATACATGATAAATTAAGTTGTAATTCAAAGCAAGCTCAATAGCAAAAAATATATGGTACCTATTTAACATGTTATTATGCATGGCCAAACAAAATCTTCATAAAGTATAACAGTTTGATGGACAGAAACATCATGTACTAAAAGCTAACTTGAATACACTTAATGCCTTAGTAATATTTCTCTAGATGTATAGATTCAAATCTTATTTCTCCACTGTGTAAGAGTCATACCAAGTTGTTTGGACATGGAAAATTCTGCTCACTTTGAGATATAGCAACATAAAATTTTTGAAATAATTAATTAGTTGTAAAAAACTCTACTAATCCAAAATTTACTTTAGAATCCTCAGCTAACCTTTATGTAAATCTGTTCTTAGTCACAGGTAAATATTTATAGAGCAAATATTGAGATTTTGAGATTATAATATCATTGCATCATTTTCCTCTTCTCTTTCCCCTAATCCTTCTCATACAACCCTCTGGACTCCCTACTGCATCTATGGCGCCTCTGTTTTCATTAGATTTATTATTTGTGTGTGTGTGTGTGTGTGTGTGTGTGTGTGTGTGTGTGTGTATCTGTATATAAATCTATATTCTTAAATACAACCTGCCCAGTCTTTATCATGTTACTTGTATATGTGTTTTCATAGCTCACTATTTGACATTGGATAACCAATTGATGTGTTCTTACTAGGGAATATCATTTCTCCTGCTCTCAACATTCCTGTAGTTCTAGGTGCAGTGGTTAGGCTTGCTGGGTTTTCCTCTATCTACATTAGAATATTTATCGCTATGAAATTCTGTCTCATAGTAATGCCAAATACTTATACCCACTAAGTCTCATCAAAATGAGTACATTAGCTTGTTAGGAATATTCTTTCTTTGGGTCACACTAAAACATGATACAAATGAAAGGAAACAGGCCAACACATTCTACTTTTCACATGATCAATCATTATAACATTTAAAAATATATTTGACTTCCTAATTGAGAAGAATTAACTCGAATAAACCTTATAATGCTCAAGGAATAATCATGATAATCTTTACATCTCTAAATTTAATGCCCTAAAGGGATCTTGCAATTATTTATGTCCTAAGTGTTCCAGGTCCAGAGAGGAATCACTGCATAATTTTGTTAACAATATGTAAGAGGCTCATAGGTATTAAAAGCACCATTATTCAATCAATTAGTTTTTTGTATACCCTTTTGTTTTTCATTTTTGTCATGAAAGATTATTCATAAACTTCTTGATTTTATTCAGATCTGATCATGCCAATACTTATTTTACAAGCTGTGAGGATAAAATTTAGACATTTAAAGAAGTCTAGAAAATTATGAGAATAAGTGTTGTAATTTTCATCACTGCTTAAGAAAATTGCACTTTTCATTGTGCAACAATATGTCATGAGCACATACACACACACACACACACACACACACACACACACACACACACACACACACACACACACACACACACACACACACACACACACACACACAAAAGAAACTGAGTCTCCAAGGTCCAGGAAAAAGATCGTGGACATTCTGAAATCATTTTGTTTTAAAGAGAATTTTGAGAGACATAATATAAAAAACATATAAATATCTTTTTTATACTTTAAAGAATACTTTATTGGTTATACAATCAAAACCACATAAATAAGACCTTTCACATTTAGTACAGTTTGTCAACCATGTACAAGTGAAAAATGAAGTTAATATGTTGAGGCTAATGTGGCTATTAATTTCTGTTTAATAAGGCCAACTAATTGTAAACTGAAATACATTATTGCAAATAGGGTAACAGTCAGAATTTGGATGTAACTAGGGACACAGAGACTCTTCAGTCAAGTAAAGGGTTGTGTGATTTTAAATATATGCATGAGAGAGTTTGCTGATACACTCCACTCTTCCTGCTGCCATTACAAATCAACTTGGATGCCATTAAGTGGTTACTTCATTGATAAAAGCTCCATCTTTTTTGTCATATTCTTAAAAGCATCTTTTACTTGTTTATTTCTAAGTGTATAAATGAAGGGGTTCAACATGGGTGCAACCGAAGTGCTGAGCAGAGCTATCCCTTTATTTAAAGCAACTCTTTCTCTTGCAGATGGCTTCACATACATGAAGATGCAGCTGCCATAAGAAATGGACACCACAACCATGTGTGAAGAACATGTAGAAAAAGCTTTCCTTCTCTGCTGAGAAGATGGGATTCTCAGGATGGTCCTGATGATGTTTGTATAGGAGAGGCTCACTAACACCAGTGTAACCAGGAGTGTCAAAATGGCAGAGAGAAGCATCATTAATTCTATTATGTGAGTGTCTGTGCAGGAGAGCTGAAGTATCGGAGAAACATCACAGAAGAAATGATCTACAGTGTTGGCTGCACAGAAATCAAGCTGGAGACCCATGAGGAGGGGAGGAAAAATTATCAGAAAACCAGACAACCAGGAAATAAACACCAACAAGTTGCAAATTCTGCTGCTCATGATGGTCATGTAGTGCAGGGGTTTGCAGATGGCCACATAGCGATCATAGGACATGGCAGCCAGAAGAAAAAATTCAGTTGCCCCCAAGAGAATAGTGAAAAATAGTTGAGCTGCACATTCATTATATGAAATGGTTTTATCCCCTGTGGCCATACTAACAAGGAATTTGGGGATACAGACAGTTGTGAATGAAATTTCTAAAAATGAGAAGTTTCGTAAGAAGAAATACATGGGCGTCTTGAGATGAGAATCTAGCAGTGTGAGTGTGATGATGGTCAGATTCCCAGTAACACTCAGCATGTATGTAAGAAAGAGAAGGACAAAAACAACCATTTGCAGTTGTAGATCATCTGTTAACCCAAGAAGAATGAATACTGTCACTGCTGTGTGGTTCCTCATAGCTGAGTTCTGATTGCCTGAAATAGGAAAAAAAATAGAAATGAAGGAGAAAAAACTCTGATCAAGATAAGTGATACTCTTTTATAAGCACACTAGTATTAACATCTCAATAACCCTCAACAGGAATTCATCTCTAATAGGAGCCTGGTATCTCACTAAGTAAATGCAAGGTGGGAGGGTTTGTTGATGTTATTCTTATTCAGTTTACTGAAAGTCCATGAACTTAGTATTACAAATGGATAATATGGTCAACAGACAGAGTCACATAAATGTAAATCAGATATACACAAAATTATCATAATATTTTAGTTTGTATTTTTGTATATATTAAACTTGAATTCTTCCAAACAAATATACCTTCTATTACATTATTTTAATCTGGTGACCCATCCTTCATTGTTTAACAAAAAGGTTGAATTTATTATAATATTTTTATTTTTGTGTGTAAGATTTTACTAGCAAACTCTTAAAAGAAACATATGGCAGACTTAACTATTTAAGCTGGGTTACAGTAAGTTTTTAATAAGTTCCTGGATAGAGTAGGATCTTAGTAACCCAAGGAACTTCTGAAAAGGCTGAGTTTTGCATTTTTACTTCTGCCTTCTGGATTATCATGAACTTGAGTTTACTTAATTTTTGTGATAGCGTTAAATATTTATAATATTAATGCTATGTTTAACAATTTTCCTGTTAATATTGATTTTGATGACAAATTAAAACTGCCAGTAGCTTACTTAACCTCGGTTGCTCTCTTTTCTCTGATATATCTCTGATCGTTAGAGAGTATATTTTCATTTTCCATGTTTGGATTAATTATTTAACCTGTTTTTCTGAATATTTTAGTAACAAAGAAAGACTGAATAATAAGAAAAAACATTGGATATATTCAATACTTTTGTAAGTATTCTTGCTCGGCCTGCTGTCCCCTCTCATAGTGTGCCTCTTTCCTTCTGTGTGTTACTTACAGTGTACCTCAGTTTTCATTCTCATTTAGGGTCCAAAAATAAAAAGTGATGGTAACTTTCTGAGTTGTTTTCTTTTATCTCTTGTCTTCCAAAAAATGTTTAGATATGTAACTTTATCACCCAAAATACTACCTCAAATACCTCTAAACGTTTTAGACTATATACTAATCCATATTAGAACATTAGAATGTATCTTAAATACCATATTTAATGTAAAAATTATAGACCTAGGAATTTTAAATGATTAGTAGATAAATAAGTTCTTCTCCTAATCTCACTATTAATTTTTAACCCTGAATCCCTTTTTTCTGAATCTTCATTTGGTCATTTTTAAGTGTGTCTGAATATTTTTATTATAAATATATAAACATAGTGCTTGTTGTATCTGTACACATGAGTGAAATATTCTGAAATTTGAAGTCAGCAGCTTAAAGCTTAAAGGCATAGAATGATTTCATTATATGATTGATCAATTTTCTAGTATGGTGTCATTCAGAAATAGACCACACTTCTGTGGAAGGGCACACATCCAGTACAAATAGGCTTGCTATACAAAAGACACAAAGTTAGATGCAAAAGGAAGGAGGGTGGAGCTGGAAGGAGCTGGGGAAGTGAAAGTGAATATGATCAAACTCATTATACGATATCCTGAACAAACCATTTAAAATATATAAAAAATGAGTGTTTAACTTTTCTTAGCCACAATTAGTATATCTATTTTAGATATGAATATGAGAATGAGGAATATTCCAGAAACTGAAAAGACCAAGATTTGTCAAGGTTGCAAAGTAACTCCCCTCTCTGCTCCTTTTCTCTTTCTCTCTCTTTAGGTCTTACTAAGAATAACTACTTTGGGGAAACTCTTTAATGTCTATTACAGCTAAAGAGCAACACATATTCTGACTCAACAGTTATCATCCTGTCATAATGTTAAACAGAGTTCAGCCCTTTGTGTCTTCCAACAGCCAAGAAAAAGACAATCATTAAACCAATGAAACATTTTAGCAGTAAAAGTGTTGTGCTGTGTCCTAGATAGCATTATAATACAAGAGCAAAAATGAACAATTTACAGCTATCAATGACGATATATCACAAATGCAACACTCACCCTTTTATTATGATCTTTCTATGTCTGTGCTGATTACAAAACCACATACTAGTAGAGTCAATCGCAGGTGGAGGACTAAGGAAACAACGAATTCAGGCAGAAGGAAAATCTGAATTAGCCCATGCAATATGTGACAAAAGAGATAATAGTTGATGCACAATTTTAATATTTATACTTTTTGCATTATTTTTTACTTTTATAGTCTTAAAGAAATATGAGATAATTTTATTTATGTCTACTGCTTACCTTGAACTTAAATTTAAACAATAAAGAGCTATTATAAACTATTTCACATCATTAGTGTGCTTCTTAATCCCATAACAAAGTATTTGCTAGTTGATAGTCAAATACTAGTAGTTATCACATTGTCCTCTGTATTGGGGGATGATTAGAAAATTCATGATGAGATAAGAAACCCTTTTAGGAATTGAAAGTGTGTCAAAATTTAAACTTGCATTAAATAAATATAGCTGTTGATAAATATAAAAGAAAGCTTCTCAAGTTCAGAATAAACCATTTTCCCTGTCATATTTTTAGTATTCACAAACACCATATATAAAAGAAGCATATGAATTATAGTTATCAGGTGAAAAAACACTCATTCGGTAAAAGCTTTATTTACCAAATACTCTGTGAAAGAGTATCTGTTGAAAACATGATTCATAAAATATGAAATATGACTCATAGCACAACTGATTTCTATAGTATAACTTTAAAAATTATGCAAGTAATATAAAAATCAATTCCTGTCTTATGCCATTTGATTTCAACCATTACAACAGTAATTTTCTTCTTGCTTTGATGAAATACTTACAAGACTACAATAAAGACATGTTTTTTCCAAACCTTAATGTTTTCTGTGATAATTATAGTTTCTCACATGTTTTATGTAAGTCCCAAAATAGAGGCATTTTCTGAATGTTTCATATCTGGTGTATTGTAGATAGCTTTAGCACATATTCCTGTCTTGACTTCTTATCCCAAACTGCCACGGTACCATATACACATACTCAGGTTGTTCAGTGCAGACACACATACTCAGGATATTCAATGCAAGGGTCTTAGCATGAATAAAGGGTTATCAACTTTTCCTTTGCATAATTTCTTATTGAAGAAGCAATGGTCTCAATTTCTTTTAAAATTTGGGACATAAACTATTTGGTTATTTACAAAATATATTTTTTGAGTTGGGAAAGAGGGCAAAATTATACTTCTTTTTTTCTATTAAATACTTCTAGCCCATATAAACAAATAACAGCTTATTTGTAGTTTTAAAGGTTGCAAGAGCTGTAATCCTTTTGTACACTGAATGCCTTGTCTCAAGAGGATTTAGAGACTTAAAAATTAACACGAGAAGAAATCATTTCTCTGGAGACTATTATGTTAGCATGCTAAATATATGAAAATAATTTTATTGATTGAAGGAGGCTTTTAATCCATAATCATGTTTGAGTAGCTTTATGTAGTTTTAGAATAGATAATAATGAATGTAATAGTTATAATGAATGGTATGGAAATATGAAAAGGCATCACTGAAACTTTAGGTTAAGATTCACTGAATGAACAGCTCATATTGTGCTTTCCTAGTTAAGCTTCTGAGGTCCACCCTTTTGACTTAGGGAATCAGCAGCACTATCTAGAAAATCAAGGCATGTCAACATTGACATTAAGAAAAGGAATCTGTAGAGACATTAACATTTAAAAATCTGAATCACAAAGCTTTAGTTGATAGAATCAAGGGAAGCTAGTGCTGAATATTTGAATTCAGATAACAGACAGTACGCTTGCATCTGACTATGTTACCATTCAAACAATATGCTATGTGAACATAAATTTTAACATTTCCTTTGTCAAGTATTTTAACACTGTCTGTGGAAAGAGGTAATTTTAAATATCACAGGTAACATAATAAGCAAATTTACAAAAAATAGTACTGCAGAGTATATAACACAAGCATTCTTGCTATTACCTTAGTTGTTCAGCTGGGTCAATTTTCTCAAGCTGAACATCCCTTGTGAGCAGTGCTCAGATGAGGGAAGGAAAACCAATGTCCAGAATCTGCAGCTCCTGTTCCACCCATTCACTGACCTTTCAAGGCTTTCTGCTGTCCTTAATTTCTTCTGCACACAGTCAACCTTTATTTTTATACACAATCTCTTCAGTTCTTTTTCTGAAGTGCTTTCTTTTTCTCTTACAAAAGACTATACTCACTCAGAGTAGATTATTGTATCTATTGTGATATTCATCCCTAGAGTTCCAAGATATGGAATATCAT
This sequence comes from Rattus rattus, assembly GCF_011064425.1. Classification (NCBI taxonomy): domain Eukaryota; kingdom Metazoa; phylum Chordata; class Mammalia; order Rodentia; family Muridae; genus Rattus; species Rattus rattus. The sequence goes on along the minus strand of NC_046154.1, from coordinate 160,002,471 downwards.
ATATGGAAATAGAAATTGAATATATATGAGTTAAGGACAAACAATTTCATTATTATGTTATGAACCGGTGAAATTTGCTGGAAGTGTTTAGCCAGAAGAAATACAAAAGAAAAGAATTGTCCTCATTAAGAGAGGGTAGTAAAAAGTGGGAGTAAACAGGGATGAAAATCGAAGGGAATAGACAATAGTAATGAGCTAATGTTTTCAGTATTGAAGATAGGCAGAATTTACTGTAGAGGATAGCACACTTTCAATGAGTGGTAATTCAATATAGCCAAAGTTACCATTGTTATATAACCCACTCTCAATAGGTAGAGTGAGCAGTGGCCAAAGATGGCATTGTCCACTGATAATCAATAGAGAATGTCATCTATATGTGAAAAAATCACAGAAATTCCATATCTTCAAATGAAATAGCAAGGACCTAAGTGCATTTGGAGTGTAGTTCAGTTGTAGTTCCCCTGCATTGTGAAGCACACTTGATTTGGTTGATACCCAACGCAAAAATATATTTTAGAAAACAACAAAAATTACAAAAATAAATGCATGTAACCCTGAAAACATTACAAAACAATGCAATGTGGCATATTTATTAATTAAATTTGTTTTTGACCATTTTACACATGCATGTAATATATACTGAATATTCCTATCTCCTACATTTATTATTTCCCTCCCATCCCTGTCTACTCTTTCTTCTCCCTAAAAATCTCTTTTTCAGATTCATGTTTGACTTGTTTTGTGACCCGTATGGCTATGGGCTTGGAGCCTGGTAGGCTTAGGAGTGTATACAACTAAAGACAATGGTATCCCAAAGTCTATCCATAGGTAATAATTCAAATATAATGGGTAAGAATTCTTGACTGCCTTCCCAAGTGGTAACTAAATGTTTAAAATCAAATATTTAAATTAATAACAACACTCTAAGTTTCACATCAGAACACAAGATCTCCATTAAGAGTCAAGTAAATTTTTCTTCAATTTCTTTTAGGTTCATGCTTTTAAACTACAAATAGGGAATATAAGCTATTCAGAAGACTTCTTTTTTTACTGGTTATTCTATTTTTTTACATTATAAATGTTATCCTCCTTCTTTTTTCTTTTTTTCGGAGCTGGGGACTGAACCCAGGGCCTTGCGCTTGCTAGGCAAGTGCTCTACCACTGAGCTAAATCCTAACAAGTGTTCCCCTTATTTTCTTCCCACTACCTCTATGAGGGTGCTCTACCACCTGCCCACCCACTCCTGCCCAGAGCTCTAACATTCCCCTTCCCTGAGTCATCCAGCCTCCACAGGATTGAGGAGCTCCCCTCCCAGTGATGCCCGATAAGGCAATACTTTCAGACATCTTTTAATCATAATTGTAAGTAAGTATGTATGCAAAATGGTTAAGTAGACATTTCTAGGATATCATCTATGTAGATATATTGCTACCTTTGAGCATATACTTATAAAAAGGTAAAATATAAAAGGCAAAATTTCATGAATTGCTAATGAAACTTAGAAGACTTTTGCTTCAGCAACTATAAATCCTGCCACTAAAGACTCCACCAATGGTGATTATTACTCTTTTTATGTCTATTTCAATTTCTTTTTTTTTCTTTTTTCTTTTTTTCGGAGCTGGGGACTGAACCCAGGGCCTTGCGCTTGCTAGGCAAGTGCTCTACCACTGAGCTAAATCCCCAACCCCATATTTCAATTCCTTATTTGGTATATTTTTACAAATCAGTTCTTGACATTGGGTATACAAGATGAGATTCAAATATTATCCTTTTGCTCTGTATAGTTATTTCCTCAGTAATTTCATTATAATTCTGTTCCAATTTATCAGTAAATTATATCCAAAATTACTTTTTTAAAAAACATACATATTTCTTTCAAGCTAAATAATTTCGTCCTGGGTATTTTTTTTTTTTTTTCAGAGCTGGGGACCGAACCCATGTTCTGGGTATTTTTAATTTAACAATATTTCTTAACATAAAACTGAACTTTCTTTTAAATTATTTGAATAGTTTCGAATATTCTGTAATCCTTCTTCAGGACTGTTCCAAAGAGGGCAGGCATGACCTGAGAAGAGTCTAGTACGTGACACATACTACCACATTCACTTATTTTTTTTTCCTCAGCATCTTTGAAACTGAAACATTTTTTCTCAGTCATCAGATGTGGTTGATTTCTAAAACCAATTAATAAAATTAATTTGGTCTATATTTGGAAATTTTATTTTTCCAACTTAAGTTTCCCTGTTTTAAAGTGTTGTTTCAAATGTTAAAATACGTTTGTTTCCTTACATCATTCTTTATAGGAATGTAATTAAAAATGTAAATAGAATGTTTTAAAACTTATGGGCAAATTTGTGTTTCATTTAGAATGATAATAATAATAATCACAAACTAAGCTAACAAAATCCAGGAAAGAACAACTGACCTCAAGCTGTACTACAAAGCAATAGTGATAAAAAAAAAGATTAAAAAAAAAACAAAAAACAACTACATGGTATTGGTACAGAGATCAATGGAATGGGAATGAAGGTCCAGAATTGAACTCGTAAACCTATGGACATTTTATCTTTGACAAAGAGGCCAAAATCATAACAGTGGAAAAAAGAAAGCATCTTCAATAGATGATGCTGGTGTAACTGGCAGTCTGTATGTTGAAGAATAAAAACATCCATATTTGTCACCTTGCACAAAACTCATGTCCAAGTGGATCAAGGACCTAAACATAAAACCAGATACACTCAATCTAAAGGAAGAGAAAGTGGAAAATAGCCTCAGAGTCATTGGCACAGGGGAAAAATTTTGAACAGAACATCAAAAGCTCAAGCTCTAAGGTCAACAATAGAGAAATGAAGCTTTTGTAAGGCAAAAGATACTGTCAAAAGGACAAATCAACAACCTACAGATTGGGAAAAAAATCTTCACTAACCTTACATCCAATAAAGGACTACTGTTCAAAATATATAAAGAATTCAAAAAGTCAGCCTTCAAAACCCAAATAACCCAATTAAAATAAAGAAAAATGAGGTCCAGAGCTAAACAGAGAATTTCCAACAGAAGAATCTCAAATGGCAGAGAAGCACTTAAAGAACTGTTCAAAGTCCTTAGTCATCAGAGAAAGGCAAATCGAAATGTCCCTGAGATTCCACCTCACACCAATCAGATGTTCCACTATGTTCATAGCATCTTTATTTATAATAGCCAGAATGTGGAAAGAACCCAGATGTTTTCAACAGACGTATGTATACCAAAGTGTGGTACACTTACACAATGGAATACTACTCAGCTATGACTACCTTAAAATCTTACGCAAATGGATGGAACTAGAAAATATCATCCTGTGTGAGGTAAGCCAGCCACGAAAGAACACACATGGTATGCACTCACTGATAAGTGAATACTAGTCTAAAAGCTCAGAATACCCATAATTCATATACTGTACGAAGCTCAAGAAGGAAGACCAAAGTGCAGATGCTTCTGTCCTTTTTCGAAAAGAGAACCAAATACCCATGGGAGGAAATATACGGAAAAAGTATAGAGCAGGGACTGAAGAAAAGGTCATCTACAGACTGTTCCACCTGGGGATCAATCCCAAATGCAGTCACCAAACCCAGTGACTATTGTGGATGCCAAGAAGTGCTTACTGACAGGAACCTGATATGGATGTCTCCTGAGAGGCTCTGTCAGAGCCTTACTGATACAGATGGGGATAGTTGCAACTAACCATCAGACTGAGCACAACATAGGAGTCAGAGAATACTGAATGAGCTGAAGGGGTTTGCAACCTCATAGGAGGAACAACAATATCAATCAACCAGACTCCCCCAGACCCCCCAGAGTCTAAACCACCAACCAATGAGTATACATGAAGGGACCCATGGCACCAGCTGCATATGTAGCAGAGGATGGCATTATTTGGCATCAATAGGAAGAGAAGCCCTTGGTCCTGTGAAGGCTCATTTCCCCAGTGTAGGGGAATGGGCAGGCCATTGAGGTGGGAGTGTATATCTGGGAGTGAGAATATCTTAATACAATCAGTGTGAGGGTGATGAGGCATGGGAGAGGGGTGAAACAGGATAAAATTTGAAATGTAAATTCACAAAATGTCTTAAAAGAGAAAAAAATCTCAAGTGATAGCACATACAGGTGAGAAATGTGGAAAAAGAGGAACTCTCCTCCATTTCTGGAGGGATTCCTTACTGGTACAACTACTGTGGAAATCAATCTGGCAGTTTCTCAGACAATTCATAATAGTTCTACCTGAAGACCCAGCTATACCACTCTTGGGCATATACTCCAAAAACACCCCACCAGAACACAAGGATATGTGCTTCACCATGTTCATAGAAACCGTATTTGAATAGCCAGAAGCTGGAAACAATCCAGATGTTTTTCAACTGAAGAATGGGTACAGAAAATGTGGTACATTTACACAATGGAATACTATTCAGTTAATAAAAAGAAGGACACCATGAATTTTGTAGACAAATGGATGGAGCTAGAAAATATCATCCCTAAGGATCCCAGAAGCTCAAATTACCCAAGATGCAATCCACAGATCACATGAAGCTCAAGAAGGACGACCAAATATGGATACTTCTCTCCTTCTTAAGAGGGGGGATAAAAATATCCATAGGAGGGGATATAGAGGCAAAGTTTAGAGCAGATACTGAAGGAACAGCCATTCAGAGCCTGCCGCACATGTGGACCATATACATACAGCCACAAAAACTAGAGAAGATTGGTGAAGCTAATAAGTGCATGACAGGAACCGGATATGGATCTCTCCTGAGAGACACAGCCAGAACAAGTCAAATACAGAGGCAAATACTAGCAGCAAACCACTGAACTGAGAACCGGACACCGGTTGGAAGAATTAGAGAAAGGATTGAAAGAGGTGAAGCGGCTTGCAACCCCATAAGAACAACAATGCCAACAAACCAGAGCATCCAGGGATTAAAACACTACTCAAAGAGTATACATGGACTAACCCATGGCTCAAATTGCATATGTAGCAAAAGATGGCCTTGCTGAGCACCATAGGAAGGAGAAGCCCTTGGTCTTTCCAAAGTTGGATCCCCAGTGTAGGGGAATGTCAGGGGAGGGAGTAGAGGTAAGGGGAGGGTGGTTGTGAAGGGTCACTCCCTTATAGAAGAAGGGGAGGAGGAGAGGATAGGCGGGAAAGGGAATAACATTTGAAATGTAAATAGAGAAATATCCAAGAAAAAAAAGTTAAAAAAAAAGAAAGTATCATCCTGAGTGAGGTAATTCAAACCCAAAATGACATATACGGCATGTACTCATTAGTTAGTGGATATTAGCCAAAAAGTACAGAATATCTAGGATACAACCTATAGACCATAAGAAGTATAACACCAGAAATGCCCAATTGAGGTGGCTATGATCCCATTTAGAAGGGGGAAGGAATTAATTACAGGAGACAGAGAGAGGGAAGGACCTGAATGGGAGAGGAGAGTTGGAGGGGAAAGGGGAACAAGATCAGATGGGGGGGGTGAAAATAAACAGACTCAGGGAGTTGGGCAGAGGATCTAGAGAGTACCAGAGATCTAAGAGGTGAGACGTTCTCAGAATTCATTGTCAGTGACCCTAGCCCAAATGCCCAAGGGAAATTGAAGGGTCCACCTCCAGTAGATAAGGCCCCAAGACAAAAAGAAAATCCATTGCTTTTCTTCAGGATTTACTAATCCTCTAAATAGGTCAAATTGCCATGTTGAATGAAGAAATAGTAGAAATAAAATCTACACTATTTTTCATTTGAGATATTGGTCTTCGCAATTTTCCTAAGTCTTATAAATTAAAATAACTATTGTGAGAAACACAGTTACATTGACTATCTACTTTCCAGCCATAGGCCCAGTGTTATTTGAGTCTCACCTTGGCTTGCACTGTTCCATGTGTGTCCTCATGGCAAATCTTTTGGTGACTGTGCTTACTCCTCCTGGATCTCCTTTTTCATGGCTACCTCTTCTCTTCCTCTCTCTCTTTTTCACCCTCCCTGGCTTTGAAAGTCCTGCCCTTTCTGTTCAAAGACTTCTTTGAAAATCTAGCATGTGTTCTGTTTAAAGAACCATGTGGTACATGCAACTTCAAAATCTACAAAGCCCACTAAAAGAGTTCATGCTTCTTACTAAAATAGGGATCACATGCAGTATAACCTATATTTAACTTTGAAACATCTTAGATGATCCCATATATGAAAGGTAGTCTGTGACCTTTAGCTAACAGACTTCTTACAAATTTTTCCAGGTACCTTGCCAAATACCCTTCAAAATATTTTCACAATTATAAGAAGTTGAGGAAAATTCAACATCATACAGAAATATTAAACTTAAGTCAAAACTGTCTTGATGTAATATACTTGATCTTGTGGATATTGCTATGCATTACATATACATTGCTGATGTTTCTAATGAATCAATGTCAAATGGCTTACAAATAAAAATGTACTTGATATTTCATCTGAATTTGTAATCTGAAATATAACATGTATACCTTAGAATACTACTTACTCCTAGCTTTCTGTTTAAGACAATAATGAACTGACTCATCTCTGAAAATGTTATTAACTTGTAGATTTCATCATGATAAAAATCTGAGTTCAATATACTTCCCTTTTCTTATTATTTATGTTAATTATATATGTTAGCATGACATCTCCACACACAGATACAGTGTGGACAGAATAAGATACTCTGAATTGTTTTACTCTAAATGTGAATATAATGTTATTGTTCCTCAGTGCAGTGACTCCTGATTGGATATCCACTCACCAGTGGATAGAACTGCACTTACACAACATACTGGCAGCACACAATGGACTTAGTGGGTTTAAAAGAGAGTACATGAAGTTGGATGGAAAAGGTCAAAATTGGAAGAGGATGTATGAGAAAAATTTGAGCAGACTGAAGAGGAGATTGATTTAATCAAAACATACTATACACAATGTATGGAATTGTCAATAATGAAAAATACATACATTCAATCTGTGTTTATGATTCCATATACAGTTTTGTTTCAAAAGAAATATTATGTGATTTTAATACCTAACTGTATGTAAATACTAACTTTGTGTTTTAAAATTGCATAGACAATTGGATGATTAATTAATATATTCATGATTGCATTTAAAATATCAAAGGAAACTCCAGTAATAAACTAATGACTCAATTACTATTTAAATAAAAATAACAAAATCAAGTACATACATGATCCTTATCTAATTGTGGATGGGTGTAGTATAACTATCAATTTGGAATTTTAAATCAACCTTCTTGTCTATGATTTGTACCAACACTATCTTAGTGCCTCTATTGAACGTTGAATTTTTCATTATTATTCATTGGGAAAGTAAATAATTTAAGGATGTATATTTGATATTGAATATTTGTAGGCTCCAACAAAAGTTAGTTTCAAACATGCCTAGAGCTTATGTTTCTCCTGTGTATATTTCAAAGATTAGAATAGAAATATTTATGAACTGTTAAACTATCTAACATTATTGCTCTAAAATTTTTCCACTATTTATTAAATATTGTTATAGGGAAAGTAAGTTCATAAGTGATAGCTTTTACTGAAGATAAAGTTTTCACTTACAGAAAATTAACATCATGAGTTAAAAATTGCTATCATTTAATTTCACATCTTTTAAGATATGAGGCACAAAACTAAAAAAGGTACTGGAAGTCATATTTCTAACTGCTTTCTAATAATTCCTCCACCCTTTTGTAGTATCTCGAGAAGTACAGTATAAAAGCATCTTCAATAAACGGTGCTGGTCTACTTGGCTATCTGTATACAGAAAAGTGAAAATAGACTCATATTTATTACCTTGGACAAAGCTCAAGTCCAAGTGGATCCAGGACCTCAACATAAAACCAGAAATACTCAATCTAATAGGAGAGAAAGTGGGAAAGAACCTTAAACTCATTGGTACAGGCAGAAATTTCCTAAACAGAAGTCCAATGGCTTACCCTTAAGATTAAGAATTGATAAATGGGACTTCATGAAACTGAAAAGCTTCTGTAACACAAAGGTCACAATCAAGAGGACATATCAAAAATCTACAGATTACCAAAAAGTCTTCACTAACTCCACATCCAATAGAGAGTTAATATTCAAAATATATAAAGAACTCAACAAGCTAACCACCAAAAAACACAAACAAACAAACAAAATTGGGGTATAGAACTAAATCAAGAATTTTTAACAGATGAATATCAAATGGCTGAGAAGTACCTAGAGAAATGTTCAAAGTTCTTACTGGTCAGAGAAATGCAAATCAAACAGCCCCGAGATTCCACCTTACCACAATTAGAATGGCTAAGATCAAAACCTCAGGTGGCAGCACATATTGGTGAGGATGTGGAGAAAGAGGAACACTTCTGCATTGCTGGTTGGATTGCAAACTGTTTCAAATACTCTGGAAATCAATTTGGAGGTTCCTCAGAAAACTGGAAATACATCTACCTGAATTACCAGCAATATCACTCTTGGGATTATACCCAAAGATGCCCCACCATGCCACAGGGGCATGTGTTCCACTATGTTCATAGTGGCCTTGTTTGTGATAGCCAGAAGCTGGAATGAACCCAGATGTCCCATGACAGAAGAGTGGATACAGAAAATGTGGTTCATTTACACAATGGAACACTACTCAGCTGTTAATGAGAACATCTCATTAACATTGAGTTTTGCAGGTAAATGGTTGGGATTAGAAAATATCATCCCGAGTGAGGTAACTCAGACCATAAAGGACATGTAGAGTATGCACTCACTAATAAGTGGATATTACCTCCCCTCCAAAAAATACAGAATACCTAAGATACAGTACACAGAACTCAAAAACCTCAATAACTAAAGGGTCCAAGTGAGATACGTCATTCCCATTGTGAAGTAGAAGAAAGCAGACACAACAAGGGAGGGAAGTAGAGATCTGGGTGGCAAAGGGGACTAGGTTAGCCCTTGACTTGGTATTTTGTGGGGGAAAAGGACTGAATCCATGACGGCCAGAAGAAAGAATGAAAACAGGTAACCTCAGAAGTTAGGAGGTTGAGAGGATCCTCCAGAATGTACTAGAAATCTGAGAGGTGAGAGAGAGACTCTCAGGACCCAAAGGGAGGGACCCTAAATGAAATTCCCTACAGTGGGGAGAGGGAACTTCTAGAGCCCACCTCTAGCAGAAAAGCCTGGCATCGAATGTGGGATGGTGTTGCTCTCCCACAGTCAAAACTCTGACTTATAATTGTTCCTCTGTGAAAGAACTGCAGGGATGGAAATGGAGAAAGAGCCTGAGGTAAAGAAGGTCCAGCGACATGGCCAAAGTGGGAATCCAGCTCAAGGGGAGGCCCCAAAGCCTGACACTATTACTGAGGCTATGGAGCGCTCACAAAAAGGGATCTATCATGACTGCCCTCTGAAACACCCAACAAGCAGCTGAAAGAATCAGATGCAGATATTTGCAATAAACAGAAGCTGCTGACCATGGTGGTTGAATTAGGGAAAAGCTGGAAGAAGCTGAGGAGGAGGGTGACCCTGTAAGAGGACCAGCAGTGTCAATCAACCGGGTCACCAACCAGACAGCATATAACAGATGATATGAGGCACCCAACACATAGACAGCAGAAGACTCTCAGATCTGGGTTCATTCAAAGGTACACCTAAGCATAAACAACCCAGGAGATTAGAGGTCTGGTGGGGAGGATTAGAGTTGAGACATCCTTATGGAGACAGGGTTGGCAGGGAGGAGGTATGGGACGGAGGGTTGACAGGAGGAGAATAAATATGGAAGATATAAAATTAAATTAAATTTAAAAAGAAATCAATATATAGCATTCTCTGTCAATATTGACAAAAGTCACATGATTTTCTTTTCTCTAGCACATCCTTAACTCAAATACTAACCATGTTTCAATACTAATAAGTGGCTTTTGTACAAAAACTCAATTTAAACCTAAATTTTAGTATAGAAAATAAAGCCAACAAAATATCATTTAAGCTATTGTTAACAACCAAAATTTATTAGTTTGTGACTTTAATGTTTACAAGTAGATACATTCAGCATCATATAGCAATGGATAAAATTTTTGACTCTTTAAAAAAGCAAATTATTAAAAATAATCATCTCAAACCTAACTTTAATACAGGCATTTCCGCTAAAAGTGAGGTCTTAGGTTAGAGAAATGGTTCAGTATTTAAGAGAACTGTCAGCTTTTGCAGAGGGCTGATGTTCAATTTTTGGCATCTACATGATGTCTCACAAACCATGACTTATTCCAGTTCTAGGGAACTGATTTCCTCCTCTGGCCTCAGTGTGTACCAAGGATGTATAATCCATACTAGATAAGAAGGCAGTTTGATTCACCGTGACTTAGTATCCAGTGTTGCCATAAAGTGTTGACCTAATCTTTAAGAGTCTGAACACAAATTATATATTTTAGTAATATTTAAACAAACTACAATTTGGAAGATTAGTTTACTCATGAAAACTAACTCTATTCCATATAGAGCAAAAAGTTTATCACATTACTACATTGAAACTTCTTTTAAAGTAAAAGTGGCATCTTACAGAAAGTTCAATTCTGTAGGTTATCAGAGGAAACAGGCTCAAGATAAACAAGCTTATGATAAAGATCTGTGAGAGAATATGGCTATATATTGACTGAGACAAACAAACTTAAAATCACAGTCTGGAGGAGCCAGCATGGCCTGGCCACAGAGAGAGCACAACGTTCCCCAGGGTATTATTCACATTTCTTCCAAGACTTCTGAGCAGAAAACACGTTATACATCTATCCCTTTCAAGGGACAAGCATGTATGTTTTAAGATTTCTACTTTTCCTACTGTAAATATATATATATATATTTAAATACACACACAGACACATACAAAGATCAACATTCCATCTACATATATGTACAGAAAAGCATCCATGTGCATAAAATAATAATTTTAATTTTCAAGTGAGATTTAAATAAAAACCAAACAGAATACACAGGAACACAAATACTGTCTTGATAGAAGAAAGATGGCCTAATTAAAAGAATGAGTGATATAGGCATGTGCATTGTAACATTCTAAACCTTTATTTCCTTAGTACTAAGCCTCAAAGTGTCCTACTTTTTTAAGAAACTTATAACCTTCCTCACCATATCTTTGAAGGCTATTTTCACTTGCTTGTTTCTAAGAGTGTAGATGAATGGGTTTAACAGAGGTGCAACAGAGGTATTTAAAACAGCTACTCTCTTATTAAAATTTGCTGCATCTTTAAAAGAAGGATTTATATACATGAAAATACAGCTTCCATAAGAAAGTGAGACAACTATCATGTGAGAGGAACATGTAGAAAAAGCTTTCTTTCTCTGTTGAATACAGGGGATCCTCAAAATGGTCTTGATGATGTATGTGTAGGAGAGAACCACTAGCAGCAAGGTGAAGATGAGGGTCACCGCAGCCAGGAGGAACTGGATCACTTCTATGAAGTGTGTGTCTGAACAGGATAAATGTAGCAGTATAGTGTAGTCACAGCAATAATGATTGATGATGTTAGATGCACAGAAAGGCAACTGAAGAGTCATTGCATGTGGCACAGCCACAACTATAAAACCAGATAACCAGGAACTTAAAACTAGTTGAAAGCAAAGTTTCCTGTTCATGACTGTTGTGTAATGCAGGGGTCTGCAAATGGCGACATAGCGGTCATAAGACATCACTGCTAAGAGGTAAAATTCGGTTGCTCCCAGAAGGATTGCAAAAAAATACTGTGTGAAGCAACCAGCAAAGGAAATAGTCTTGTCTCCGGTTCCAATATTGATTAGCATTTTGGGAACAAATACAGAGGTAAAAGATATCTCCAAAAATGCAAAATTTCGGAGGAAGAAATACATAGGTGTCTGGAGGCGGTAATCCAACAGAGTCAACAGAATGATGGCTGAGTTCCCCATGACACTTAAGATATAAGTTAAAAGCAGAAAGAGAAAAAGCACAGCTTGAAGGTTGACATCATTTGTCAATCCAAGAAGAATGAACTGTGTCACTGATGAGTGGTTTGCCATCATTAATGTCAGGCAAGTCAAAACAGCGAATAACAATATGAAAGGGTTGAAGTGAAATTTAATTTGGTTTCAATATAAAATCAGAATCCACAACTAAAAAAATGATTCAAATTCTGAACCTTCTTTCTATACTTTTCATTTTGAAAGTTAATTATACTAGAACAACAAAAGCCCTAGATATATTGACTTGTTTCCATACTTGGAGATTGGGTGATACTTCTAAATTATATCAGTACATACTTTCTTACTGGCTGATGATTCCTTATTTTCTGTTCTGATTTTATTCTCTGAAGTAATTAGCAGCTGCCATAATTTCATAGTTTTCTAAAGAAATATGCATGGATGCATGTGATATAAAAGTAGGAGGGGAAAATGACAGTAACTCAGAGAGGCAATGGACTGTAAATATATTTAAAATATATTCTACAGCTGAATGAAAATACTGTTATGAAAGTCATAATTTCATACAATGAATATATACTGGTGAATTTTTAGAAAAAATGCTTACTTTAAAGTTACCATTTTAATCAAATTTTCAATCAACAGATAAATATAAACCAAAAGATGAACTATCATATTGAAACTGAAGTCCTTATATTTAGGAACATATATGTATATATGAATTCATATATGCATGCAGTAACATTAGTGAAAAATGCGGCCAGGAATTTGAAGGAAAAATGTATATTTGAGCATCTGGAGGGAGAAAGGGAAGGAGAAAAAAGTTTAATTACCTTATCATCTCTAAAATAAATTAACAAAACCTAACCTTGGCTGTTATCACCTCTTTCTTTATTTGTACTTCTTATTTATCGTCACTCTACCATTTTAAATATCATTATGTGCCTACTGAAGCTCCAATACTTTGGCTTACTCAGTTAAAGAGATAAAACAACAACCTCTACTACATTTTTATTTTTTTAATTTTCTGTCATGGGAATGGAACGTGAGTCATGGTGCAAGTGTGCAGATCAGACTAAGACAGCAACTAGTGGGTGTTGGCTTAGCTTTCCAATGTGAGTCCTGAGAATTAAACAGGTTTCAGGTTTGGTGGTATTGCTTGTCTACTTTGATCTCATTTCTTAATAATGTTCAGAATTCATATCAGTCACTCTTCCCGTGTTACAATAAGGTTGTGTTATGTTCCAGGGTTAATGAATGCCCAGAACATTTTATATTGGCATAGTGATCAGCCAACGATTTATGTTTTATGTTTGCTCAAAATCTTGTCCTATACATGCCTTACAATGTCACTTCAAGTTTAGCAATACATACAATGTTTTGTAACAAACCCATAAAGAATAATATATTTTATTCAAATATGATTAAGTACATGACAATAGATTAGGAAGAAAAATTATTTTCTAGTTATTTCAAAATATATACTTAATTATTTAATTTAAAACTAAGTAAATTAGAGTAAGCTCTGGTTGCAATCCCTGATCCTCTCTTATAAAAGGTAGAAAAATTATATAGATATTGTCAAGTTTTATGCAAAAATATATTTTAACTTATCTTTAAATTTGTAACACTACTTTTGTTAAAATTATTGAAACTTATATTCAAATAATTAACTCTATTTTAGTAGTGCAATCCTCCATGACTAGAAAGTATTTTCTATCTACAAATTGAGGACATATTTAGAAGATATGTTTTTGCTATGCAAGAAAATGTAAAAGTTCTTCCAGTGTTACCATTTTTCACCAAGAAGACTGACATATTATTTTATATAATATATGTTAGTTATAATCACAAATTATGTTTATGAAGGTAAAATTTGAAAATTATTTTGTATGAATAAAGCAAAGACAAGTTTTGCCAAGTGAGGAAAGCAGACTATAAAATTGAATTGTATCAGGAAAATTTTGGTGTTTTGAATATTACAACATGGGCAGTTGAAACTTTTGTAAAAATAATTTTTCGCAAAAATTTACAGGTTGTTATAAAATCAAATAAACTACATTTTAATTAATTTTAAAATTTTTGATGATTTCATACATGAAAATTATATTCATTTTAATGGTTAAAATATGCTTTACAGTTCTTCACTGCTGGCTTTAAATGCTATTATATAAATAATCTCAATTTTGCTGTCAAGAAAGTAAACTTATCTACTAATTCAAATTATGTTTAACCACATTTGACTATATTAGCTTCTATATTTTGTTTGTGCATGAATATCAATTGAGAACATTAAAATTATGTACAAATTCTATATAAAATTTTATATTCATGTAAATATTAATTATAAAATAGTTGTTAAATTAAACCATATTCCCAAACTTGATATTTTACTTCTAATTAACCACTAATGGTATTTTTCTCCATGAAAATTATTACTGTGTCATATACACCTAGAAGACATCAATTTTAATTTTCTAATTTTATAATATAATTATTAATTAGAACAAATTGTCTAAGTTAAGAAGTAATTAATCAATGCTGAAAAGATGTCTTAGTAGGTAGGAATGTGTTGCTGAACTTGACAGTATATTTGATCCCTGACACATACATGGTGGACTAAGAGAACTGATTTCAGGTTCCATGCATATGCTGTGGTATTCATGATTTTTAACCATCTCCATACAAAAAAATAAGTAAAATTGTATGAAAAGACTATTCAGAAAATTACATTTACTAAAGAATATTGATAAAAGAAATTTCTGTTATTTGATTATTTTTGACAGAACTTTTGAATTTTTTCCTTGAATTTTAATTTTTTTCTTTCATTTTTGAGATTATATAATACAATTATGTAATTTTCCCTTCCATATTATTTCCCCAAATCTTCCCATACAACATTGCTTACTCTTTTAAAATACATTACCTCTTTTTCATTAATTATTTTTATATGCATATATTCCTAAATATAGTATGCACAGTTTGTAAATTGTTGCATATGTGTATGTTTTTACAGTTTCCTTAATGTATGTAATGCACTCTTACTCTTTCTCTTCCATTCTCTCATCTCTCTTCTATTCCTATCAATCTCCCTCCCCTTAGCTCTAATAGTTACTTTCTCAAATTCATGGCTTAACTTTCGTTTTGTGAACAATTTAATTTAACCAGGTCCATCTCTGTGATTATGGGATTAGAACTGTCCATTCGAGTCCAATGGGTTATCAGTGAGTTTACAGCTGAAGTCATCAGTTTTCACTCTTCCAGAAACTATCAATAACAACTGTTTCAGCAGTGAGGGTAGAGCCTCCTAAACTCTACTCAACGTGGATCTAACTGTCAATAGGGATTACTCTTGGGTAGCCTCAGTTCAGACATGCACAGCTACTTTGAGTTCCTGTTTGCAACTGTATTCTTGAGTGCACTGCATGAAAAATTAAACACTGAGATCAAATTAAATTTTGTTGCTCTTTTAAGATGATCTTGCTCTGTAACTCTGGCTACTTTTCAACTTGTGATAATCCTCCTGCCTCGGCCTCCTGAGTGTCAAGATAATAAAAGTATGCCATTAGACAAATAATTTGTATTAATAAGTGATATTATCTATTAGATAAACAATAGGTTATCTTTCCACAAGAAAAATATATTTAGTATATTTACTAACATAAAATCTTTTACAATCACTAGTGATATGTATATAGTTATCTACCCTTATTTATAGTGATATTTGTTTATGGTTACATATAATTATATATGTAAACAAATAAGAAAACTTGGTACAATAAATTTTCTTTGGCAACAAATAATTCTCTTTCAGAAAGTGATAAGACCATGTTTTATATGTAGCTAAAGGGTCAAGAAAAAAATTCTCAATATTTCCAAAAAATGTTAGAATTCACTTCTGATGAAGAAAAATTATCTTCACAATAATTTATAATACTCACACATTTGCTTCTGTTCCTTTACATGGCAGAATACAAAGGCTAAACAATCATTTGATAGGCTATGAAGAGAACTGGTTTCAGATTCAATAAGGAGGAACACTAATAAAATAGACTTCTTGGGAAAGAAGAATAACACAGCAAAAATCATAATTTGACATATTTTACAAATTTAAGCTCTAATTCTAAATAATTTAAGTATTTCTACATTTGGCAATGTCTTGCAACTCATATTTTATGTATTGGCCCAATCAATAAAAATGCACAAATGTGTGTGAAGCTATGCATAAAATATTCATAAAGGCCACAAATCACTAAGTAAGTTCAGCCATCACCAATGCTCTCCTACCTCAAACTGAGCCACTTCTATCCTTGGTCCAAATTTGATTCTTTTGTAGCTGAATGAGAGACTAAAAAGGTTGAGGACCATTGGGATATGATCCCTGGGCCTTCAGAAAGAAAAAATTACTAGCAGAGTATTTATGAAAAGGTAATTTAAAAATAACAAATTTATTCATTCCACATGCTGTGAAAACCACCACCAATAAAATGATATACCCTTCTTATTTATCAGGAAATTAATTTTTTATTTACTTCTAGGTTTATCACTGCATACATGAGTATTGCTAAAATATAAACTTTCATGGCAGTCATTAGCACAGCAAAGTAAAGAGCTGTCCAATGTTTAGAGAAAACATTTTAAATAATTTTTCAAAAGTCACCATCACATAATGAATTATTTTCTCATTGTAGGAATTGCATTCTTAGACACATGTTCCTTAATGTTTCAAATCAGTAAATTCTACTTCCATTGGTCTCTTCATGTTTCATGGCTGTTTACAGAATCAGGGAGGAAAACATTCTGGGATATCTTTTAGAACCAAAAATAAATAATGGAAGGGATTTAAAAGATAGAGTTGCCCAAAATAATGACAGCAAAACCACTCAGACCATTTGAGCAAGAAATTACATAACAATAATATTAAAATTTAAGCACTACAATGAACATTCTTACACTGACTCCTATCAATTACCTAAAATGTAATAGAGCAAAGTTAAGTTATTACAGTGAAATTTCAATTAATGAATTGGAAGCAAGAAAATTGAAAACAAAGATGAGGCAAATACCAAAAAAATTGTTACAGATAAAGACATAAAATGTATGAATTGAAATTTGAGAGGGAACAGAATTTTCATTGCCTTAAACTATAGTTCCCAATTATTTGGCAATTGTGAAAGGGGGTAGAAACTTTACAGTTTAGAGGGAGTGTTACTCATCAACTTAACTCAGAGATAGAATTTAAGTCATTAGTAATAAGGCAAAGAAATATCATAAACACTTTGGCATAATGTGTTTGTTATAACACAGTTCTTTTGTAAATGTTTTAAATGCACATTGTTATTCTAATCACATAAAAACAAACTCAGAGTGCACTGAATGACTGAATTACTGATAAGTACTCTTCAAAAATATCAGTATGAATGTTGAAGCAGTTCGGGGAGGAGCATGAAATAAATATGATTAAAATACAGCTTATGTGAACATGAAATTCTCAACAAAATAATACAAAAATTATAGTTAAGTGTCAACATCATAAAATGAGAGTGAAGAGATGGATGAAAAATGTACTACATTTTCTGTATCCATTCCTCTGTTGAGGGATTTCTGGGTTATTTCTAGCCTCTGGATATTATGAATAAGGCTGCTATGAACATAGTGGAGCATGTATCCTTGCTATATATTGGGGCATCTTTTGGGTGTATGCTCAGGAGCAATATAGCTGGGTTCTCAGGTAATACTATGCCCAATTTTCTGAGAAACCACCATACTGATTTTCAGAATGGTTTTACCAGCTTGAAATTTCACCAAAAATGGAGGAGTGTTCCTATTTCTCGATATCCTAGACAGCATCTACTGTCACATGAATTTTGATCTTAGCCATTCTGACTGGTGTGAGGTGGTATCTCAGGGTTGTTTTGATTTGCATTTCTCAGATGAATAAGGATGTTGAACAATTCTTTAGGGGCTTCTCAGCCATTCAGCATTCCTCAGCTGAAAATTCTTTGTTTAGATCTGTAACCCAATTTTTAAGGGTTATTTGATTCTCTGGAGTCTAACTTCTTGTGTTCTTTGTGTATGTTAGATATTAACCATCCATCAGATATAGGGTTGGAAAAGAACTTTTTATAATTTATTGGTTGCTCTTTTGTCCTTTTGACAGTGTCCTTTGCCTTACCTAAGGTTTGGAATTTTATGAGGTCTCATTTGCTGATTCTTGATTTTAGAGTATAAGCCATTGGTGTTCTGTTCAGAAAAATTTCCCCTGTGCCTATGTGTTCAAGGCTCTTCCCCACTTTTTTTACTATTAGTTTAAGTGTATCTGGTTTTATGTGGAGGTCTGTGATTCACTTGGACTTGAGCTTTATGCAAGGAAATAAGAATGGATGAATTTGCAAGCTTCTACATGCTGACCTCCAGTTCAACCAGCACCATTTGGTGAAAATGCTATCATTTTTTTCCAGTGGATAGTTTTAGCTCCTTTGTTAAAGATCAAGTGACCAGAAATGTGTGGATTCATTTCTGGGTCTTCAATTCTATTCTAGTGAACTCTCTGCTTGTTTTTGTAGCAAAACCATGCAGTTTTTTCCATAATTGCTCTGTAATACAACTCGAGGTCAGGGATGGTGATTACACCAAAAGTTCTTTTATTGCTGAGAAGGGTGGGATTTTGTTATTCCAAATGATTTTGCCAATTGTTCTTTGTAACTCTATGAAAAATTGAGTTGGAGTTTTGATGGGGATTGCAATGGATCTGTAGATTGCTTTTGGCAAGTTGGCCATGTTTACAACATTAATCATGCCAATGTAGGAGAATGGAAGGTCTTTCCATCTTCTTAGATCTCCTTTGATTTCTTTCCTCAGAAACTTGAAGTTCTTGTCATAAACAACTTGCTTGTATTTTTCACTTGCTTGGTTAGAGTCATACCAAGTTATTTTATATCATTTGTGACTATTGTGAAGGGTGTCATTTCCCTATTTTTCTCAGCTTATTTATCCTTTGAATAGAGGAAGGTTACTGATTTGTTTGAGTTGATTTTATATTCATCAATTTTGCTGAAATTATTTATCAACTGTAAAAATTCCTGCTGGAATTTTTGGGGTCACTTAAGTATATTATTATATCATCTGCAAATAGTGATGTTTTGACTCCTTCCTTTCAAATTTGTATCTTTTGACCTCTTTTTGTTGTGTAATTGCTCTGGCTAGGACTTTAAGTACTATATTGAATTGGTTGGGAGAGAGTTGGCATCCTTGTCTAGTCCCTGATTTCAATGGGATTGCTTCAAGTTTCTCTCTGTTCAGTTTGATGTTGGCTACTTGTTTGCTGTACATTGCATTTGCAATGTTTCAGTATGGGCCTTGAAGTCCTGGTCTTTCCAAGACTTTTATCATGAAGGAGTGTTCAATTTTGTCAAATCCTTTCTCACCATATAGTGAAATGATAATGTGATTTTCTTGAGATTGTTTATATAGTGGATTATGTTTTAGATTTCTGTACATTGAAACTTCCTTGCATTCCTGGGATGAAGCCTACTTGATCATGGTGTACAGTCATTTTGATGTGTTGGTGGATTCAGTTTGCAACATTTTATTGAGGAATTTTGCATTGATATTCATAAAGGATCATAAAAGATAAAGGATATTCATAAATGGTCTGAAGTTCTCTTTCTTTGTTATGTCTTTGTGTGGTTAGGTATAAGTGTAATTGTGGCTTGAAAGAATGGGTTTGGTAGTGTTCCTTCTGTTTCTATTATGTGGGATAGTTTCAAGTGTATTGGTATTAGGTCTTCTATGAAAGTCTGATAGAATTCTGCACTAAACCCATCTGGTCCTGGGGATTTTTTTGGTTAAAAAACTTTTAATGACTGCTTCAATTTCTTCAGGGTTGTGGGACTGTTTAGCTGGTTTATCTGATCTTGATGTAACTTTGATACCTAGCATCTTTCTAGAAACTGTCCATTTCTTCTAGATTTTCCAGTTTTGGTAGTAGGATGTGATAATTTTTTGAATTTTCTCATTTTCTTTTGTATTGTCTCCTTTTTCATTTCTGATTTGTTGATTTGGATACTGTGTTTCTGCCCTCTTGTTATGCTGGCTAAGGCTTTATCTATCTTGTTCATTTTCTCAAAGAACAACCTTCTGGTTTTGTTGATTCTTTATATAGTTCTTTTTGTTTCCACTTGGTTGATTTCAGCTCTGATTTCGATTATTTCCTGCTGTCTTTACCTCTTGGGTGAATTTGTTCTTTTATTTTTTGTTCTAGATCTTTCTGGTGTGCTGTCAAGCTGCTAGTGTATCCTCTCTCCAATTTCTTTTTGGAGGCACTCAGAACTGTGAGATTTTCTTCTTAGCACTGCTTTTATTGTTTTCCATGAGCTTGTGTATGTTGTGCCTTCCTTTTCATTACATTCTAAATAGTCTTTAATTTCTTTCCTTATTTTGTCCTTGACCAAGTTAAAGTTGAGTAGAGTGTTGTACAACTTCCATGTGTATGTGGGCTTTCTGTTCTTTTTGTTGTTATTAAAGTACAGCCTTAGTTCCCAGTGATCTGATAGGATGTATGGGATTATTTCAATCTTCTTGTATCTGTTGAAGCCGGTTTTGTGAACGATTTTATGTTAAATATTTGAGAAGGTACCATGAGGTGCTGAATAGAAATTGTAGTCTTGGGAGAGCTCATAAGCAACACCCCATGAGCAAACTTGAGTCTTGGGACTGCAGGTAAGACCAAATTTTCTGCTGCTAGCAACGTGACTGGTGGCCTTGGGACACACAGAGGCAAAATTCCTCTAGGACCGGACACTTCCGGTTTTTAGTGGGAGTCCCATTCTCACGCTAGCTGCGTCCAGCTCACTGCTCCCAAACCCTGTGGGAGAGAGAGCTCACCCCTGAGACAGGTGGGCACTTCTGAGACTGCAGAGCAGAGGAGACCACCAATATTGCCCACCCCTGCCCACATCCCTGGCCCAAGAAGAAACTGTATACAGCCTCTGGGTTCTCTTGAATAAGGGCATAGGAGCAGGAAATCCGCTGCGTCTGAGACACCACCGGAACCTGAAGAGACCGACCCTATAAACAGTTCACTGCACCCAAATCCCGTGGGAGAGAGAGCTAAACCTTCAGAGAGGCAGACACGCCTGGGAAACCAGAAGAGTCTACACTTGGCCCACATCTCTGACTCCAGAGAAAAGCACCAAACGCCATCTGGAACCCTGGTGCACGGAAGCTCCCAGAAAGGGCAGTGCAGATCTTCCTGGTTGCTGCCACCGTGGAGAGCTCATAAGCAAAACCCCACGAGCAAACTTGAGCCTCGGGACCACACGTAAGACCAACTTTTCTGCTGCAAGAAACCTGCCTGGTGAACTCAAGACACAGGCCCACAGGAACAGCTGAAGACCTGTAGATAGGAAAAACTACACGCCCAAAAGCAGAACACTCTGTCCCCATTACTGGCTGAAAGGAAACAGGAAAACAGGTCTACAGCACTCCTGACACACAGGCTTGTAGGACAGACTAGCCACTGTCAGAAATTGCAGAACAAAGCAACACTAGAGATAATCTGATGGCCAGAGGCAAGCACAGGAACCCAAGCAACAGAAACCAAGACTACATGGCATCATCAGAGACCAATTCTCCCACCAAAGCAAACACAGAATATCCAAACACACCAGAAAAGCAAGACCTAGTTTCAAAATCATATTTGATCATGATGCTGGAGGACTTCAAGAAAGACATGAAGAACTCCCTTAGAGAAACACAGGAAAACATAAATAAACAAGTAGAAGCCTATAGAGAGGAATCACAAAAATCCCTGAAAGAATTCCAGGAAAACACCATCAAACAATTGAAGGAATTAAAAATGGAAATACAAGCAATCAAGAAAGAACACATGGAAACAACAGCATCACCAACAGAATACAAGAGATAGAAGAGAGAATCTCAGGAGCAGAAGATTCCATAGAAATCATCGACTCAACTGTCAAAGATAATGTAAAGCAGAAAAAGCTATGGTCCAAAACATACAGGAAATCCAGGACTCAATGAGAAGATCAAACCTAAGGATAATAGGTATAGAAGAGAGTGAAGACTCCCAGCTCAAAGGACCAGTAAATATCTTCAACAAAATCATAGAAGAAAACTTCCCTAACCTAAAAAGAAATACCCATAAGAATACAAGAAGCCTACAGAACTCCAAATAGATTGAACCAGAAAAGAAACACCTCCCGACACATAATAGTCAAAACACCAAATGCACAAAATAAAGAAAGAATATTAAAAGCAATAAGGGAAAAAGGTCAAGTAACATATAAAGGCAGACCTATCAGAATCACACCAGACTTTTCGCCAGAGACTATGAAGGCCAGAAGATCCTGGACAGATGTCATACAGACCATAAGAGAACACAAATGCCAGCCCAGGTTACTGTATCCTGCAAAACTCTCAATTAACATAGATGGAGAAACCAAGATATTCCATGACAAAACCAAATTTACACAATATCTTTCTACAAATCCAGCACTAGAAAGGATAATAAATGGTAAAGCCCAACATAAGGAGGCAAGCTATACCCTAGAAAAACCAAGAAACTAATCGTCTTGGCAACAAACCAAGAGAATGAAAGCACAAAAACATGACTTCACATCCAAATATGAATATAACAGGAAGCAATAATCACTATTCCTTAATATCTCTCAACATCAATAGTCTCAACACCCCAATAAAAAGACATAGATTAACAAACTGGCAATGAGGACCCTGCATTCTGCTGCCTACAGGAAACACACCTCAGAGACAAAGACAGACACTACCTCAGAGTGAAAGGCTGGAAATCAACTTTCCAAGCAAATGATCGAAAGAAGCAAGCTGGAGTAGCCATTCTAACATCAAATAAAATCAATTTTCAACTAAAAGTCATCAAAAAAGATAAGGAAGAACACTTCATATTCATCAAAGGAAAAATCCACCAAGATGAACTCTCAATCCTCAATATCTATGCCCCAAATACAAGGGCACCTGCATACTTAAGAGAAACCTTACTAAAGCGCAAAACACACATTGCACCTCACACAATAATAGTAGGAGATTTCAGCATCCCACTCTCATCAATGGACAGATCATGGAAACAGAAATTAAACAGACACCTAGACAGACTAAGAGAAGTCATGAACCAAATGGACTTAACAGATATTTATATAACATTCTATCCTAAATCAAAAGGATATATATTCTTCTTAGCTCCTCATGGTACTTTCTCCAAAATTGACCATATAATTGGTCAAAAAACGGGCCTCAACGGGTAGCAAAGGATAGAAATAATCCCATGGGTGCTGTCAGACCACCACGGCCTAAAACTGGTCTTCAATAACAATAAGGGAAGAACGCCCACATATAAATGGAAATTGAACAATGCTCTACTCAACGATAACCTGGTCAAGGAAGAAATAAAGAAAGAAATTAAAGACTTCTTAGAATTTAATGAAAATTAAGGTACAACATACCCAAACTTATGGGACACAATGAAAGCTGTGCTAAGGGGAAAACTCATAGCTCTGAGTGCCTGCAGAAAGAAACAGGAGAGAGCATATGTCAGCAGCTTGACAGCACACCTAAAAGTTCTAGAACAAAAAGAAGCAAATACATACAGGAGGAGTAGAAGACAGGAAATAATAAACTCAGAGCTGAAATCAACCAAGTAGAAACAAAAAGGACCATAGAAAGAATCAACAGAACCAAAAGTTGGTTCTTTGAGAAAATCAACAAGATAGATAAACCCTTAGCCACACTAACGAGAGGACACAGAGAGTGTTTCCAAATTAACAAAATCAGAAATGAAAAGGGAGACATAACTACAGATTCAGAGGAAATTCAAAAAATCATCAGATCTTACTATAAAAGCCTATATTCAACAAAACTTGAAAATCTGCAGAAAATGGACAATTTCCTAGACAGATACCAGGTACCGAAGTTAAATCAGGAACAGAAAACCAGTTAAACAACCCCAGAACTTCTAAAGAAATAAGAAGCAGTCATTAAAGGTCTCCCAACCAAAAAGAGCCCAGGTCCAGACAGGTTTAGTGCAGAATTCTATCAGACCTTCATAGAAGACCTCGCACCAATACTATCCAAACTATTCCACAAAATTGAAACAGATGGAGCACTACCGAATTCCTTCTATGAAGCCACAATTACTCTTATATCAGACCCCACAAAGACCCAACAAAGAAAGAGAACTTCAGACCAATTTCCTTTATGAATATCGACGCAAAAATACTCAATAAAATTCTGGCAAACCGAATCCAAGAGCACATCAAAACAATCATCCACTATGATCAAGAAGACTTCATCCCAGGCATGCAGGGATGGTTTAATATACGGAAAACCATCAACGTGATCCATTATATAAACAAACTGAAAGAACAAAATTACATGATCATTTCATTAGACGCTGAGAAAGCATTTGACAAAATTCAACACCCCTTCATGATAAAAGTCCTGGAACGAATAGGAATTCAAGGCCCATACCTAAACATAGTAAAAGCCATATACAGCAAACCAGTTGCTAACATTAAACAAAATGGAGAGAAACTTGAAGCAATCCCACCAAAATCAGACTAAACAAGGCTGCCCACTCTCTCCCTACTTAATCAATATAGTTCTTGAAGTTCTAGCCAGAGCAATCAGACAACAAAAGGAAATCAAGGGGATACAGATTGGTAAAGAAGAAGTCAAAATATCACTATTTGCAGATGATATGATAGTATATTTAAGTGATCCCAAAAGTTCCACTAGAGAACTACTAAAGCTGATAAACAACTTCAACAAAGTGGCTGGGTATAAAATTAACTCAAATAAATCAGTAGCCTTCCTCTACACAAAAGAGAAACAAGCCGAGAGAGAAATTAGGGAAATGACACCCTTCATTATAGACCCAAACAATATAAAGTACCTCGGTGTGACTTTAACCAAGCAAGTAAAAGATCTGTAAAATAAGAACTTCAAGACTCTGAAGAAAGAAATTGAAGAAGACCTCAGAAAATGGAAAGATCTCCCATGCTCATTGATTGGCAGGATTAATATAGTAAAAATGGCCATTTGACCAAAAGCGATCTACAGATTCAATGCAATCCCCATCAAAATACCAATCCAATTCTTCAAAGAGTTAGACAGAACAATTTGCAAATTCATCTGGAATAACAAAAAACCCAGGATAACTAAAACTATCCTCAACAATAAAAGGACTTCAGGGGGAATCACTATCCCTGAACTCAAGCAATATTACAGAGCAATAGTAATAAAAACTGCATGGTATTGGTACAGAGACAGACAGATAGACCAATGGAACAGAATTGAAGACTCAGAAATGAACCCACACACCTATGGGCACCTGATTTTTGACAAAGGAGCCAAAACCATTCATTTAAAAAAAGATAGCATTTTCAACAAATGGTGCTGTTTCAACTGGAGGTCAACATGTTGAAGAATGCAAATCGATCCATGCTTATCACCCTGTACAAAGTTTAAGTCCAAGTGGATCAAGGACCTCCACATCAAACCAGATACACTCAAACTAATCAAAGAAAAACTAGGGAAGCATCTGGAACACATGGGCACTGGAAAAAATTTCCTGAACAAAACACCAATGGCTTATGCTCTAAGATCAAGAATTGACAAATGGGATGTCATAAAACTGCAAAGCTTCTGTAAGGCAAAGGACACTGTGGTTAGGACAAAACGGCAACCAACAGATTGGGAAAAGATCTTTACCAATCCTACAACAGATAGAGGCCTTATATCCAAAATATACAAAGAACTCAAGAAGTTAGACCACAGGGAGACAAATAACCCTATTAAAATATGGGGTTCAGAGCTAAACAAATAATTCACAGGTGAGGATTGCCGAATGGCTGAGAAACACCTAAAGAAATGTTCAACATCTTTAGTCATAAGGGAAATACAAATCAAAACAACCCTGAGATTTCACCTCACACCAGTGAGAATGGCTAAGATCAAAAACTCAGGTGACAGCAAATGCTCGCGAGGATGTGGAGAAAGAGGAACACTCCCCCATTGTTGGTGGGATTGCAGACTGGTGCAACCATTCTGGAAATCAGTCTGGAGGTTCCTCAGAAAATGGGACATTGAACTACCTGAGGATCCAGCTATACCTCTCTTGGGCATATACCCAAAAGATGCCCCAACATAGAAAAAGGACACGTGCTCCACTATTTTCATAGCAGCCTTATTTATAATAGCCAGAAGCTGGAAAGAACCCAGATGCCCTTCAACAGCGGAATGGATACAGAAAATGTGGTACATCTACACAATGGAATATTACTCAGCTATCAAAAACAATGACTTCATGAAATTCATAGGCAAATGTTTGAAATGGAAAATATCATCCTGAGTGAGGTAACCCAATCACAGAAAAACACACATGGTATGCACTCATTGATAAGTGGCTATTAGCCCAAATGCTTGAATTACCCTAGGTGCATAGAACACATGAAACTCAAGACAGATGATCAAAATGTGAATGCTTCACTCCTTCTTTAAAAGGGGAACAAGAATACCCTTGGCAGGGAATGGAGAGGCAAAGATTAAAACAGACACAGAAGGAACACCCATTCAGAGCCTGCCCCAAATGTGGCCCATACATATACAGCCACCCAATTAGACAAGATGGATGAAGCAAAGAAGTGCAGGCTGACAGGAGCTGGATGTAGATCGATCCTGAGAGACACAGCCAGAATACAGCAAATACAGAGGCGAATGCCAGCAGCAAACCACTGAACTGAGAATAGGACCCCCATTGAAGGAATCAGAGAAAGAACTGGAAGAGCTTGAAGGGGCTCGAGACCCCTTATGAACAACAATGCCAAGCAACCAGAGCTTCCAGGGACTAAGTCACTACCTAAAGACTATACATGGACTGACCCTTGACTCTGACCTCATAGGTAGCAATGAATATCCTAGTAAGAGCACCAGTTTAAGGGGAAGTTCTTGGTCCTGCTAAGACTGAACCCCCAGTGAACGTGATTGTGGGGGGGAGGGCGGCAATGGGGGGAGGGTGGGGAGGAGAACACCCATAAAGAAGGGGAGGGGGAGGGATTAGGGGGATGTTGGCCCAGAAAACGGGAAAGGGAATAACATTTGAAATGTAAATAAGAAATACTCAAGTTAATTAAAAAAAAGTAAATAAAAAAAAGAAATTGTAGTCTTTTGTGTTAGCATGAAATGTTCTACAAATATTTGTTAGACCCATTTGGTTCATGACTTCTGTTAGTTTCTCTATGTCTCTGTTTTGTGTCTGTTTTCATGACCTGTCGATTGATGAGAGTGGTGTGGTGAAGTCTCCTATTATTGCGTGTGGTGCAATTTATGCCCCTAGCTTTAGTTAAGTTTCTTTTATAAATGTGGATGCCCTTGCATTTGGAGCATAAATGTTCAGAACTTAGTTCATCTTGGTAGGTGTGTTTTTGATAAATTTTGGTTGAAAGTTGATTTTAATCAACATTAGAATGGATGCTCCAGCTTGTTTCTTGCAACCATTTGGTTGGAAAATGATTTCCCAGCCTTTTACTCTTAGATAGTGTCTGTCTTGTTACTGATATGTTTTTCCTATATGCAGCAAAGTGCTGGGTCCTGTTTATGTATCCAGTCTGGGTCTATGTCTTTTTATTGGGGAATTGAGTGAACTGATGTTAAGAGATATTAAGGAAAAGTGATTGTTGTTTCCTGTTATTTTTGTTGTTAAAGGTGGAATTATGTTTGTGGGGCTCTTTTCTTTTGAGTTTGTTGCAAAAAGATTACTTTCTTGCTTTTTCTAGGAGTATAGATTTGTATTTTCCCTCCTTGTCTTGGAGTTTTCCCTCTATTATCCTCTGTAGGGCTGAATTTGTGGAAAGATAGTATGTAAGTTTGGTTTTGTCATGGAATATGTGGCTTTCTCTATCTATGGTAATTGAGAGATTTGCTTGATATAGTAACCTGGGCTGGCATTTGTGTTCTCTTAGTGTCTGTATGACATCTGTCCAGGATCTTTTAGCTTTCATAGTCTCTGTTGAGAAGTTTGGTGTAATTCTGATAGGTCTGCTTTTATATGTTACTTGACCATTTTCCCTTACTGCTTTTAATATTCTTTCTTTGTTTTGTGCAATTGGTGTATTGACTATTATGTGACAAGAGGAATTTCTTTTCTTGTCCAATCTGTTTGGAGTTCTGCAGGGTTCTTGTATATTCACGGCTATCTCTTTCTTTAGGTTAGGTATATGTTCTTGTATAATTTTGTTGATGATATTTACTGGCCTCTGAATTTGGGAATCTTTGTACTCCTCTATTCCTATTATCTGTAGGTTTGATCTTCTCATTGTGTCCTGGATTTTCTGGACATTTGGGTTAGGAGGTTTTTGCTTTTTTGCATTTTCTTTGACTATTGTGTCAATGTTTTCTATTGTATCTTCTGCCCCTGAGATTCTCTCTTCAAGCTGTTGTCATATGTTGATGATGCTTGTATCTATGACTCCTGATCTCTTTTGTAGGTTTTCTATCTCCAGGGTTGTCTTCCCTTTTGATTTTTTTATTGTTTCTATTTCCATTTTTAGATCATGGATAGTTTTGTTCAATTCCTTCACCTGATTGGTTTTGTTTTCCTCTAATTCATTAAGGAACTTTTGTATTTCATCTTTAAGGACTTCTACTTGTTTATTTGTATTCACCTGTTTTTCTTTTAGGGCGTTATTTGTGTCCTTCTTAAAGTCCTCTTTCATCGTCATGAGATGTGATTTTAAATCCAAATCTTGCTTCTCCGATGTGTTGTGATATTCAACATTTGCTGTAGTAGGAGAATTGGGTTTTGATGATGCCAAATAGTCTTGTTTTTTGTTGCTTAGGTTCTCATGCTTGCTTCTGGCCATCTGGTTATCTCTGATGTTAATTGATCTTGCTCTCTCTGACTGGAGTTTGTCTCTCCTGTGGGCCTATAAGCCTGTGAGACTGTGATCTTAGAAGTAAGAGTGCTCCTGCCAGACCAGCTCTCTGCCTGCAGTTTTTATGTCTGAGAGCTGTGGGATTGCTCCAGCTCTGAGTGCAGATGGAGACTGGAAGGGTCTTGTCCTAGGCAGCACTGTGGCTCCAGCTCCCTGTGTGCTCCTAGGGTGTCTCTCCTTGGACAGTCAGTGGGGAAAAATTGGGATCTCTCCTGTGGGCTGTGGGCTTAAGAGGGAAAGTGCTCCTGGCAGGCCAGCTCTCTGTGGGCATGTTTTGTGTCTGAGGGTTGTGGAAGAATCCTGGCTCAGGGCATAGATGAAGGGCCTGTCCCAGACTGTCCTGCAGCTCTCAAGCTCTGTGCACTCCCGGCAGGTTTCTCCTTGGACAGTCATTGGAGAGATAGCAGGGTCTCACCTGTGAGCTGAGGGCTTAGAAGGGAGAATGCTCCTCGCAGATCAGCTCTCTGTCCAAGGGCTGTGGAACAGTCCTGACTCTGGGCGCAGATGGAGACCGGAAGTACATTATTATATGCTAATCACATATAACTAGGGAGGTCGAATGAGGAGTGAGTGAAAACTGTTGTTTTAGCAACTCTCTTGTAAGTCAACTAGCTCAGAGAAACTATATCTTAGTTGCCTTTATAACATTCAGAATACAGAAAAATAATGCAAAAGTCAGACTCTATCAATTCAAAATATTCAGAACAATTCCATGGATCTGGTATCATGTCATACAGATATCCCCTTTAACACTGAGCACAGAGCAATTACTTACTGTCAGCATTTGGGCATTTATGAGTCTGCTTTAGAGTTTAAGATCCAGAGGATACGGAGAAATGCTGTGAAACACTGCCTTCTGCAAATGACATGGGCATTAAAATCATTGAGGTGCAATGACTGTGACCTGTACAAGACCTACGTGCATGAACACTTAACAGTGCAACACAGACACAAGGACACCCCCACACCCGTGTACCCCCCCACAGAAAGGAGACTAGTTATAATGAACAAAGTCAGAAGTATTTCAATGGGGTACAAGAGGGAATGGGGGTATACATGAACATAATACATTGCATGCATTATGAAAGTATTCAAAATAAAAACAAGTAAAATGTCCAGTAATGTCTGGCTTTCTGACCCAACATGTGCACAGTAAATTAGAAGTATGATCAGGAAAGGCAATCCATTGATAGGACATATTATCAAGTGTAGTTTTTGTAGACACTCCGTGTTTCTTACCTGTTAGAATTTTATGTGCCTACTATGCTTATTAACTTTACTCTTTCATATCCTTCTATTTCTTGGTCACCAAAGTTCACTGTCAACTCAACGTCATAGCATCTTCCCTTGAGTGTCTCTGTATACAGTGGGCTACATTCTAATTTAATATAACCTAATGAAAGAATACACTCTGTTAACACACAGTCAGAGTCTTAGTTAGTCATAGCAGCTAAATCCTTAGCCAATCCCAGGAATAAAGTTGCAAAGTGTGCGAATAGGGCAGACTCTGGACTCAAACATTAGTCACTTTTCTCTAAGCCGTATCTATTTCGTTTGTTGTAGTGTAACTTACTCCTGCTGTGGGGAGAGCATTCTACATTGCTTTAGTACTTTGTGCTGTTTAATTATATTTTCTTTTGTTGTGCTGAATTGAAATCTGCTAAATTCAACTTCTCTTAGGTTTAGGTTTTAACACTGTTTCTTTTGCCATATGTTATACTCATGCCACTCAAATTTCCCAACAAGTTTTAATTGTCTATTATCTTTACTCCACTATGTGAACACTCTACTTAATGCCCATATCTCTGTTTTAAAAGGTGATTAGCACGTATCTGGAATTCTGGGTATAATTTAATTTTATTGTGTTTTATCTTAACCTTGTTTATATTAGCTTTATCTTCACTTCAGAATATTGTTGCCGTGTTTTTTAAAAACCAAAAATCTTTGAAATATTTGTTTTCTAAACATCCTCAAATAGGTTTATATTTTCAGTTATAGAAGTAGAATTCTACCTGGGGACAAATGTGTTTGCTATATAAACATGAGGATCTGAGGCTGTATCTTTAAGCATCCATATAAAGAAGAGCTAAGTACTGTTTTCAATTTCATGCATAATTTTTATTGACTTAAATTTTTGTACAATTTAATTCAGATTAAAGTATTTTCATGATTAATATTTGACTGAGGCTGGGGGCTGAAGAAGTGGCTCAGCAGTTAAAAATACTACTCTTGCAGAGGACCTGGGAAAGGTCCTTACACCCTCAGGGTAGCTCAAAGCTATATGTAACTTCTATTACAGGGGACCCAATGTCCTCTTGTGGCCTTTACTAACACTATGAGACAAAACATATGGACACTCATGTACTTAAAATAAAAATAAATAACTATGAATAAAAATGGATCACTTCATGCATTGTTTTCTTTATATATTATTTAGAATTATGTCTTTTTTGTTTCCTTCTTATTCCAATTAATATTGAGAATGCTATTCTAGATTCCTTTTTAAATATTTTTCTGGTGCTTACTTTTTAGGAACATCTCAAATACCTATTTGATTAACTTTAGATTCACTATTGCCAGCAGCTGTGTTATCTAGCTTTGTGTTTTTGTGACAACTTTCATCTGACAGATAAAATTGTGGTTGCAGGGTTTTCAGTTCCTGTGTTGTTTGTAGCTGGAACAAGTTGCAAGCTGAACAGGGCAGCAATGTGGCAGAGTGAAATCACCCACCTCATGGGGACCAGAAAGGAGGATGCTGAAGAAGAATCAAGGAACAAAATGCATATTTGCAAAGGAGGCTCTAAATAACCTACTTCCGCCCTCTAAATTACCCTTCTATTTTCCATCACTTCCCATTAACACCGTTATATCATGACCCAAAAAGGGATTGATTTACTAATCGGGCTAGCCATTAAGAACTAGCCCCTTCCCCAAAAGTGCATCAACTGACAGCCATGAAAAAACCCTGAACTCATAAACCTTCCGGATGTCTCATATTCAACCTGTACTTAGTTTAAATTAGCTATATAGCTGTCTGATATGTGATCTTTTTTATTGTGGATTTAATTTCATTTATAATCCTTACATAAACTACATGACTTTACAATATTTTCTGCGAGAAAATGTTTTTCTCACACATTTGTTGGCCAATTAATTATCTCTTTTTCAGAAAAGAAAATTCTTTGTCCATTTACAAATTATACCTTTTTATATTCTTGTGACTGTGTTTGTTTTCATTATATACTTTGGATACTAATACTCTTTAAGATATATGGCTTATAATATTTTCTTATAAGACTCACATCAACCTTTTAGAATGATGACTCTTTACTTTGATCTGTGGAAGTCAGTTTTCATGAATTCTAAGGCTTACAGATATAATAAACAAAAGAAAGCTAGAATGTTACATCCTGCACACTGGTGATTGAGTCAGTTGGCAATCCTTATAAAAGTTTATATAAACAGTCTATTTATAATGAAGTTTTTTCCTGTTCTAGTTTTTTATTTTATTTATTTCATTTTTTGATAATGACTAGAATATTAAAAGACAAAAGTGTTTAAAATTCTAATGTTGATTGCATTTGAGGTTTTTCTTTTTTATTTCTTTTGTTTTTAAAAGGTAATTTTGTATAATGGTGTCCTTCTTCATTTCATGTTTTCTTGTTCTTAAAATATTTTATCTAATATGCACGCATGCATATAATATATCAGGATTGGATCCAACCCACATTCCATCCCCTCCAATTTCTCTCCTCTCCCTTCTACCAATTTTCCCTCCAAACTTCTTGCACACACACACACACACACACACACACACACACACACACACATCCATACACAATGAATCCATATAGTGATGCTCACCTCTGCATGGGTATGAATTCATCTACTGAAGTATGAGTAGCCTTTCAGGAACTGTAGCTCTGAAGAAAATAGTATTTTCCTCCTGGAATAGCCGGATAATTCCCCCTGAATGGTAGGATCATGACTGACTTGGTATGGGGCATGTAGTTTGCACAAAGTCTCTGGTAGTCCATGTATGTAACTGCTCTTGTTATAAATACTATTTTTCTGAGAAATCTACTTCCTATGTCTCTTCAGTTTTTTCTATCTCTTTTCAACAATAATACATAAGCCTTGGAAATTGGGGTGGGAGGTGTATAACTACTGTGTTTAAAGACAAACACTCTACAGTGTCTTATTCTCTACATATGACTTAACACGGGTCTCTATATTAATCACCATTTAGTGTAAAAAGAAGCATCTCTAATGAAGATTGGATGATACACTAATCAATGTGTAAGAACATTGGGGTTTATTTCTTTGTCCATTTGACAGAAAAATATTATGGGTTTCCCTCTGGGCCCCGTAATCTACTTAGCTATAGAATTTTTGCTAAATCAATGGTCCCAGATATGAGTTCCATCTTGTGAGGTGGGCTTTAAAGCTAGTAAAGACTGGTTGATTACTCCAATGCCATTCATGTTACTATTATAGGAGTAGGCACATCTTGACAAGCCAGTTATTACTGTAGCTCACAGGATTCACATCTGGGTACAACTGATGATTATGTTCTTCTCTTGCAGAATTTGTAGAACCTTCTAGCACTATGAAATTTAGCCAGTAGGGATGAAGCCTCCAGGTTGGTACCAGCTTGATTACTTTATACTTGATGACTTAGATATGTGGTATCTGCAGCAATAGGCTCTTACTATCAAGTTTTGGAGAGTAACCAAGGACAATGACAATAACATGTAATGTTTGGGTGATCTATGAGACATCAATAACTAATAAATTAAAAAAGAAAATCTAAGCTGGCACTGGGCTCTTTATTTATAGTTTATGGTGTTTGGGGAGAGACATTATCTCTCTGAAACTTTTTAAAGTCTCTAATGAGTGAAGTCTTGGATCTTCCTTTCTGTGCCGATTTTTATTAACTAAATTGCACTGATTAATTTTTAAATCATAACTAACTGCATTCATCCAATAAATGTCATTTTATGACATACCTTTTTCTCTGTTACAAACAACATACAAACATATATTTTTCTGTGTTTATAGCAGATATTATATTTTTAAATCTTATAATATTTCATATAGTTAATATATTGTGTCCCCTTAAAGAGTTGTATTGTAAAAATTGCCACTGATTATTATTATTATTTTATTAATTTAATATTAGGTTATTTTTAAAGAAAAATTAAATTGGCCTTTTATTTTTAGTTTTTTTCTATTTCACTGATTTCCTATATTCATTATAAACTTGCCTTTTTTCTAATTTAGATTTAATTTCCTCTCTTTTGTTTCTCACAAAGCAAACTAACATTTTTGTTTCTAAACCTTTTATTCTAGGACAAATAGTATTCCTTTAAATAAACGAAATTAATTTTTAATGAATAAGGAAATTTAATTAAAGAATAGATGAGGTAGATATTACTTAAGTAACTATTATTATTACATTATGTAATGGTTTAATGTACAGAAAAATCTAATATTGGTCTGAAATTAGAACATTTCACTTACACAGTTACATGGAATATCAATTATAGAACTATTCTTTGTATATTTAGGACCGTCCAGTTTAGCAATTTAAGTACAGATATTAGAATCCCGGTTCACACCATAATAGTCAACTACTGCAAGAAAGATGGGGAGATGATTAGAGAAAGTTAGTGAAGAATTGAAATTAGACTTTTCACATGGGGTCATAGATATTATAAAAGCAGTTATAAAAATAAGTATATGTGTATATGT
Source organism: Rattus rattus (assembly GCF_011064425.1). Lineage (NCBI taxonomy): Eukaryota > Metazoa > Chordata > Mammalia > Rodentia > Muridae > Rattus > Rattus rattus. The sequence goes on along the minus strand of NC_046154.1, from coordinate 159,967,762 downwards.
ATGTGGATCTATTTCCTAAGTTGGTTCAGTAAAAGTCTAGAAATGGTGGCACTCTCGTTTTAATGAGGGTTTCAAAACATCCATTCTGCAATAAATGAGGCAAATCATTTTAAAAATGAGATAATTTTTATTCAAAAACATTTTATTCAAAATATTTTGATGATATTTTGTTCCATTGCCAACTCCTCCCATATCCTCCAAAACCTCCCAATCCACCCCAATTTTTCTTCTCTCTGTCTCTCTGTGTCTGTCTCTGTCTCTCTGTCTCTCTGTCTCTCTGTCTCTCTGTCTCTCTCTCTCTCTCTCTCTCACACACACACACACACACACTCCTTACCCTCCCTCCCTGCCTCCCTCTCTCAGACAAAAACATAAACAAACAAAAGAAAATGAGACAAAAATACTTAAACAAAACAAAGTAGGCCTAAGTTTATACCAACCATTCTTCAGAAGAAGCCCTGAGTAGTTGGATAACACTCAATGGAGCAAATCTTTTTGAAGATGCCCTTTTTAAGACATGTAATATAGATCTATATTCACAAAATGAATCTAACCTTGTTTAGTTTGTTGCCTCAATGACCAAGACCATTGGTAACTTGTAACCAAGCCTCCTTAAATGATGACAAATGTCTGTCAAACATCAAATAACCAAAGAACATTCGTCCCACTTTGGGAGAATAGGGGGTTGTTCTCTTGAAACTACATCCTGCTATTTGGAAATAATGTTCTTTTGTGGGGAGGGAACCTGTAGTGTCTATTCCTGGTCAGTGTGACTATATCTGGAATGAACTACAATCCAGAATTGGAAGGCTCACTTTTGATCCTGACTTGAGGCTGGGAGATACAAATCTCTGACATGAATCTTGGTATGGGGATCTTGAGGATAAGTGGCTATGAATCACAGAAGCGTAAGGCAAGGAGATCTCTGAGTTCAAGGTCATCTGGGACAAAGCAAGTCCCAGATCCAAGCGTGGTGGTACACACCCATAATCTGGGACACACCTTCTGCTAGAGACCTACATTAGGACATTGTAAGAAGGAAGAGTCACTCTTTTTTGTCTGCATGACTTGTGGATGGAGTCACTGCTAGATCCTTGGACTTCCCTTCACAAATGCTGCTGATCATCGTTGGGGAGTTGGACTACAGACTGTAAGTCATCAACCAATTCTCTTACTGTATAGATAGTACCCATAAGTTCTGTGGCTCTAGAGAATCCTGACTAAGACAAGCAGTGGGGTATTCTTGTGACAACCTGACCATGTTTGGGGGAGGACTGTGGAAGGACTTTGGAACTTTGAGCTAGAAGAGCAATTGGGATGCTAAGAGCTCTGTGGAATGTTCTGTAGGAGCTTGGAAGATAATATTGAGAACAGTATACAAGATGGTGGCCTGGCTTATGAAATTTCAGAGGGAAGATTATAGACTCTTATCAAGGTCATGTTGTTTTGATTGTGAAGATTGTGTGGTTTTGGCTAGCTGGGGCTGAAGAATCAGCTGTGATTAACAAGATACCAGAATTACTAGAGTGAACATTTGAGTTACTGGGACTATTGATGCTGGTTAGCTGGAGCTAAGAAATTATCAGTGATTAAGAAGAGACCAGGTTCATTGAGGTGAAATCTTCTGAACTGTGTTCCAGAGATTCCAAGATTGTACCTCGTACTGTGGCTGGACTTGGCAGTGTATAAGAGTCACCCAGGTGGTACTGGTTTTGAAGGGATGAAGGGTTAATGAAGAGCAGCTGAAGCTTGGCACTGTCAGAGGCCATGGAAGACCACTGGTGAAGGTGCAGCCTTAGTTGCAATTGATGGCCCAGCTCAGTAGTAAAGCACCTGCCTAGCAAGAGCAAAGCCCTGTGTTTGGTCCTCAGCTCTGGAAAAAAAAAAGGCAATTATGGCCCAGGACTGAAGGGGCCGTGCAAAGGAATTGAGGCTTGACACCATGAAGAGAGCCTATTGGTGAAGCCTAGTTGCAGCAGGAGACAGAGTGTTTTGGAGATGCCAGTACCATGAGATAACCACCAAGAACGCTGCAGCAGTGGAGTAGAGGCATCTGGAGCCTAGAAGACAAGATGTATGCTACAAAGGACATAAACTGGAGAAGTGGCCCAAGCCCTTGGAGGAGCCCAGATTATGATTTTGCTTTGATTGTGACTATGGACTGATATTTTTTCCTCTTGAAGGAAGAAAGTATTTTAGTGGGGCCCACAGTTAAGAGACTTTGAATTCTAAAAAGTCTTTGAATTTTAAAAGAGATTGGATATTTTAAAGGGATTGAGATTTTAATATGTAAGAATTTGTAAATACTGTGGGATTCTAAAAGTTATTTAGATCATGGGGATGAATAAGAAAGTAAGAGTTGAAGCTTAATAGTGATGTGTTTGTGTGTCAAGTTGACAAGGGGTCAATTGTACTGGCTGGTTTTATGTGTTAACTTGACAAAAGCTGAAGTTATCACAAAGAAAGGAGCCTGAGTTTATGAAATGTCTTGATGAGATCCAGTTGTAAGGCATTTTCTCAACCAGTGATCAAGGTGGGATGACCCAGTCAATTGTGGGTGGTACCATCCCTGGGCTGGAAGTCTTGGGTTCTATAAGAGAGTAAGCTGAGAAAGTCAGGGGTAGTAAGCCAGTAAGTAATCTCCTTCTGCATCAGCTCCTGCTTCCTCACCTGCTTGAGTTCCAGTTCTGACTTCTCTGGTGATGAACAGCAACATGGAAGTGTAAGCTGAATAAACCCTTTCTTCTCCAACTTGCTTCTTGGTCATGATGTTTGTGCAGGAATAGAAACTCTGACTAAAACAGAACCCAAAGAAAACTGGGATATTGGCTAGTGTTAAGGCACTAGCTGTCAGGCACTCAATGCTGTGGTCCAGACACCGCCTGGAACTGAAGGGACCCAGTCAAACAGCTCCCTGCACCCAAATCCTGTGGGAGGGAGAGCGAGACCTTCAGAGGGGCAGACATGCCTAGGAAGCCAGAGGAGACTACTCTCTGCCAACATTTTTGACTCTAGAGGAAAATGCATACCGCCATCTGGGTTCAGTGCAGAATTCTATCAGACCTTCATAGAAGTCCTCATATTCATACTATCCAACTGTTCCACAACAGATGGAGCACTACCGAATTCCTTCTATAAAGACACAATTACTCTTATAACTAAACCACACGAAGACTCACCAAAGAAAGAGAACTTCAGACCAATTTTCCTTATGAATATCGATGCAAAGGTACTCAATAAAATTCTCGCAAACCGAATTCAAGAGCACATCAAAACAATCATCCACTATGATCAAGTAGGCTTCATTCCAGGGATGCAGGGATGGTTTAATATACAGAAAACCATCAACGTAATCCACTATACAAACAAACTGAAAGATAAAAACCAAATGATCTTTTCATTAGATGCTGAGAAACCATTTGACAAAATTCAATACTCCTTCATGATAAAAGTCCTGGAAAGCACAGGAATTCAAGACCCATACTAAAACATAGTAAAAGCCATATACAACAAACCAGTAGCTAATATTAAACTAAATGGAGAGAAACTTGAAGCAATCCCACTAAAATCAGTGACTAGACAAGACTGCCCACTGTCTCCCGACTTATTCAATATAGTTCTCGAAGTCCTAGCCAGAGCAATCAGATAACAAAAGGAGATCAAAGGGAAACAGATTGGAAAGGAAGAAGTCAAAACATCACTATTTGCAGATGATATGATTGTATATTTAAGTGACCCCAAAAGTTCCACCAGAAAACAACCAAACCTGATAAACACTTTCAGCAAAGAGGCTGGGTATAAAATTTACTCAAATAAATCAGTAGCCTTCCTTTACACCAAAGAGAAACAAGCCGAGAAAGAAATTAGGGAAATGACACCCTTCATAATAGTCCCAAATAATGTAAAATACCTCGGTGTAACTTTAGCCAAGCAAGTGAAAGATCTGTATGATAAGAACTTCAAGCCTCTGAAGAAAGAAATTGAAGAAGATCTCAGAAGATGGAAAGATCTCCCATGCTCACAGATTGGCAGTAGTAATACTGTAAAAATGGCCATTTTACCAAAAGCGATCTACAGATACAATGCAATCCCCATCAAAATACCAATCCAGTTCTTCAGAGATTTAGACAGAATAATTTGCAAATTCATCTGAAATAACAAAAAACCCAGGATAGCTAAAACTATCCACAACAACAAATGGACTTGGTGGAGACTGCAAGTTCACTACACTACAGACAATTACATCATGACTGGGAACTCATTTAAAAAAAATAACATACTTTGTCACTGCTCAAGACTAAAGTGACTTAGAATCTCTGAGGATGACAATAAATAATCTATCTGTGTGATATTGGTACACAGACAGGCAGGTAGATCATTGAATAGAATTAAAGACCCAGAAATGAACCCACACACCTTTACTCACTTGATCTTTGACAAAGGAGCTGAAACCATTCAGTGGAAAAAGATAGCATTTTCAACAATTGGTGCTGGTTCAATTGGCAGTACACTTATACAAGAGTGCAAATCAATCCATTCTTATTGCCCTGTACCTAGTTCAAGCCCAAGTGGATCAACAACTTCCACATAAAACCAGATACACTCAAAGTAATATAAGGAAAAGTAGGGAAGAGCCTTAAACACATGGGCACTGGGAAAAATTTCCTGAACAGAATACCAATGACTTATGCTTTAAGATCAAGAATCAACAAATGGGACCTCATAAAATTGCAAAGCTTCTCTAAGGCAAAGGTCACTGTCATTAAGACAAAACAGCAATTGGGAAAAGATCTTTAACAATCCTATATCTAATAGAAGGCTAATGTCCAATATAAACAAAGAATTCAAGAATTTCGACTTCAGAGAATCAAATAACATTATTAAAAATGGGTACAGAACTAAACAAATAATTCTCAACTGAGTAATATGGAATGGCTAAAAGTACATAAAGAAATGTTCAACATCCTTAGTCATCAGGCAAATGTTAATCAAAACAACCCTGAGATTCCACCTCATAGCAGTCAGAATGGCTGAGATCAAAAACTCAGTTGACAACGGATGCTGGCAAGGATGTGAAGAAAGAGAAACATCCCTTGATTGTAATGAGATTGCAAACTGGTATAACCACTCTGGAAATCAGAATGGAGGTTCCTCAGACAATTGGACATAGTACTACTTGAGGACTCAGCTATAACTCTTTGGGCATACCCAAAAGTTGCTCTAACATACAACAAAGACACATGCTCCACTACATTCACAGGAGCCTTATTTATAATAGCCAGAAGCTGGAAAGAACCCAGATGTCCCTCAACAGAGGAATGGATACAGAAAATGTGGTACATTTACATAATGACTTACTACTCAGCTATCAAAAACAATGACTTCATGAAATTCATAGGCAAATGGATGGAATTAGAAAATATCATCCTGAGTGAGTTAACCCAACCACAAAAGAGAAATACACATGGTGTACACTTACTGATAAGTGGGTATTAGCCCAAAAGTTCAGATTACCCACAGATGGAATCCACAGACCATATGAAGTGCAGATGCTTCCATCCTTCTTAGAAGGGGGAAGAAAAATATTCATAGGAGGAGATGTGGAGACAAATTTTGGAACAGACACTGAAGCAATGGCCAGTCATAGACTGCCTCAGCTGAGAATTCAGACCATATACATACAGTGACCAAACCCAGACAATATTGCTGATACCAAAAAGTGCATTCTGACAGGAGCCTGATATAGCTGTCTCCCTAGAGGCTCATGCAGAGTGTGAAAAATACAGAGGTAAATGCTAGCAGCCAACCATTGATATGAGAATGGAGTTCCCATTGGATTTAGAGAAAGGATTGAAGAAGCTGAAGGGACTTGCAATCCCATAAGAACAACAATACCAACCAACCAGAGCTTCCAAAGAGTACACATGGACAGTCCCATGATTCCAGCTGCATATGTAGCAGAGGATAGCCTTGTTGGCCACCAATGAGAGGAGAGTCTTTGGTCCTATGAAGGAGCGATGCCCTAGTGTAGGAGAGTGCCATGGTGGGGAGATGGGAGGGAGTGGGTGTGTGGGGAACACCCTCATAGAAGAAGGGGAAGGAGGTGGGATATTGGGTTTATGGATAACAAACCAGAAAGGGGATAACACTTGAAATGTAAATAAAAAATATCCAATAAAAAGAGAGAGAAATAAAAAAAGAAAAGAAAAAGAGAGAGAGAGAAGAAGAAAGAGAGAGAAAGAGAAAGAGAAAGAAAGAAAGAAAGAAAGAAAGAAAGAAAGAAAGAAAGAAAGAAAGAAAGAAAGCTGTAATATTTGTTGTGTAGTGTATTTGTGCTGTGAAAGTGCAGGGCTTAAATGAAGTCCTGGCTGGAAGAGTCTCTGATGCTGGACAATCTAGCTAGCCATTTTAAAAATTGTCCCAGACACACTGTTTTGAGGAAACACCACTGAAGTTGTCTGAAGTAGGATCAGTCAGAATGCATCTCAGCATGCCTTTCAACATCCTCAAGGTAAATCTTATCAGAATAATTTTATCTTGTTTTTCTCTGTTAATATGAATTTCTGCACTAACACATGTATGGAATATTCAGTGTGTACAATTTAGCTAAAGATTATTCTCTGGTCTCTGTTCAATCAAGTAAGGCATCTTTCTTTTATAAGTTAGTTTGGACTGTATAGCCAAATTGTAATATAATTTTTTGTTCATCGCATTAAATGGAGTTCATGATAAATCCTGAGGATTCAGTGTCCAAAAAGTTTTATTGACTATGCTCAGCTGAAATCCTAGCTGGAAACATTTTCATGTCTCAGCAAGTCTCAGAGTTGTTCACATGTAGAGGGATCAGCAAATCATGTTACTTGTTTTGTTGGTCTTCTTGATTTCTTTCTATCTAAAGCCAAGATCTTCACGGGGTTTCTCCCTGTCAATATCATTTTTACTAATTTCAATGAAACCCATAGCTTTTTTTCTCCTATTGAAACAAAGACAATACCTCTTCATCCACATAACTTCTTCCCATTTTCAAATTATCACATGTAGAGATTGATCTCATTCATCAGTCATTTGTAAAAACCAGTATACTTCAGATGCTATGTTATTGATCTTATTGGCACTTAAAAAATTATTCAATAAAACATTATTTATTCTATCCCTGTGAGATTCCTTATGCCTGTCTGATCTGTGAGCATTTCCTTTAAAGACCTTTTCTCTCTACAATTTCTTGACCTGTAGAGTTGAATGATTTATATGTAACATTTTCTATGCTGTAACATTTAAAATTGTTGGATTTTATTGGATATATATGTTGGAGTATCATCAGCTTTAATAATCAAAGGCATTTCCAAGATTGTCATCACCTCTAAGAAATGTGCAAATTCGGCACCCAGAGCTGAGGCTGTTCCACAGTCATCAGACACAAAACCTGCCTGCAGAGGGCTGGTCTGCCAGAAACACTCTTCTTCCTAAGCCCACAGCCCACAAGTAGGACCCCACTTTATCTCCTTTGACTGTCCAAGGCGACATACACCAGGAGCACATGGGGTGCAGAAGCCTCCGGGAGACCTAGGACAGGATCCTTCCAGTCTCTATCTGCATCCAGAGCTGGGGCTGTCCCAAAGCTCTTGGACCTAAAACCTGCAGGCAAAGAGCTGGTCTGCCAGGAGCACTCTCACTCAAAAGATCATAGGCTCACAGGCTCACAGGCCCACAGGTGAGTAAAGCGCCAGTCAGAGAGAACAAGAACAACTAACATCAGAAAAAATCAGATGGACAGAGGCAAGCACAAGAACCTAAGCAACAGAAACCAAGACTACTTGGCATCATCAGAATACAGTCCTCCCAACACACCAAAAACTGAATTCCCCAACACATCAGAAAAGCAAGATTTGGATTTAGAATCACATCTCATGATGACGATGATATAAGGACTTTAAGAAGGACATAAATAAATCCCTTGAGGAAATATAGGAGAACACAGGCAAACAATTAGAAGTCCTTAAAGAGGAAACACAAAAATCCCTTTAAGAATTACAGGAAAACACAACTAAACAGGTGAAAAAATTGATCAAAACCATCTAATATTTAAAAATGGAAAAGAAACAGCATAGAAAGCACAAAGGGAGACAACCATGGAGATAGAAAACCTAGGAAAGAGATCGAGAGTCAGAGATGCAAGCATCACCAACATAAGAAATGAGATTGAAGAGAGAATTTGAAGGGCCTTAGAAAACATTGACATAATAATCCAAGAAAATGCAAAAAAGCAAAAACTCCTAACCCAAAACATCCAGGAAATCTAGGACACAATGAGAAGACGGAACCTTAGAATAATAGGTATAGAAGAGAACAAAGATTCCCAATTAAAGGGCCAGTAAATATGTTCAACAAAAATTTACAGAAAACACCTCTAACCTAAAGAAAGAGATACCCATGAACATACAAGAAGCATACAGTACTCCAAATAGATTGGAACAGAAGAATTCCTCTTGTTACGTAATAGTCAAAACACTAAATGCACAAAACAAAGAAAGAATATTAAAAGCAGTAAGCAAAAAGGTCAAGTAACACATAAAGGCAGACCTATCAGAATTTACCAGACTTCTCAACAAAGGCTATGAAACCTAAAAGATCCTGGTCAGATGTCGTACACACACTAAGAGAACACAATCCCAGGCTACTATATCAAGCAAAACTCTTAATTACCATACATGGAGAAAGCAGGACATTCCATGACAAAACCAAATTTACACAATATCTTTCCACAAATATAGCCCAACAAAGGATAATAGATGAAAAACTCCAACACCAGGAGGGAAAGTATAACCTAGAAAAAGTAGGAAAGTAATCATCTTGCAACAAACCCAAAAGAAGTTAGACACACAAATATAATTCCACCTTTAACAACAGAAATAACAGCAAACAATCACTATTCCTTAGTATCTCTTAGCATCAGTAGACTCGAGACCCTAATAAAAAGACATACACTAACAGACTGTATATGTAAGCAGGAACCAGCATTGTGCTCCATACAGGAAATGCATTTCAGTGATGAAGACAGATGCTATGTCAGAATAAAAGGCTGGGAAATAATTTTCTAAGCAAATGGTCGAAAGAAACAAGCTGGAGTAGCCATTCTAATATCGAATAAAATCGACTTTCATCCAAAAGTTATTAAAAAGGTAAAGGCAGGACACATACTCATCAAAGGAAAAATCTAGAAAGATGAACCCTCAATTCTGAACATCTATGGCAAAAATGCAAGGGTATGCATATTCATAAGAGAAACTTAACTAATGCTCAAAGCATGGATTCTACTATACATAATAATAGTAGGAGACTTCAACACACCACTCTCATCAACGGACATATCATGGAAACAGAAACTAAACAGAGACACAGTGAAACTAACAGAAGTTATGAACCAAATAAATCTAACAGACCTCTGTAGAACATTTTATCCTAAAACATAAGAATATAACTTCTTCTCAGCACCTCATGGTACCTTCTCAAAAGTTGAACACATAATTGGTCACCAAACAGACTAAATAGATACAAGGAGATTGAAATAATCCCATGTATTCTATCAGATCACCATGGACTAAGGCTGGTCTTTAATGGCAAAAAGTACACAAAAGCCCACATACACATGGAAGCTGAATAATGCTCTACTCAATGACAACTAGGTCAAGGAAGATAATAAGAGAGAAATTAATGACTTTTTAGAATTTAATGAAAGGAAATGCACAACATACTCATACTTATGGGATGCAATGAAAGCAGGGCTAAGAGGAAAACTCATACCTCTGAGTGCCTCCAAAAAGAAATTGGAGAGAGTGCATACAGCACTAACAGCTGGACAGCACACCTGAGAGCTCTAGAACAAAAAAAGCAAATTCACCCATGAGAAGTAGATGGCAGGAAATAATCAAACTCAGAGCTGAAATCAACCAAGTAGAAACAAAAAAGAACTATATAAAGAATCACCAAAACCAGTAGCTGGTTCTTTGAGAAAATCAACAAGATACAAAAACCTTAACAGTATCAGAAATGAATCTAACAAGTTCAGAGATGAAAAGAAACAGAAACAGAAAAGTGAAAAAATTATCAGATCCTAGTACAAAAGCTTATATTAAAAAATAAAACTGAAAAATATGGAGAAAATGAACAATTTTCTAGACAGATACCAGACACCGAAGTTGAATCAGGATCAGATAAACTATCTAAACACTTCCACTCTCCCTACTTATTCAATATAGTACTCAAAGTTCTAGCCAGAACAATCAGACAATGAAAGGAGGTCAAAGGGATATGAATTGGAAGGGAAAAAGTCAAAATACTACTATTTGCGGATGATATGATAGTATAATTAAGTGACTCCAAAAGTTCCACCAGAGAACTACTACGGCTGATAAGCAACTTCAGGAAAGTGTCTGGGTATAAATTAACTCAAACAAATCAATAACCTTCCTCTACTCAAAGGATAAACAGGTTGAGAAAGAAATTTTGGAAATGATACCCTTTACAATAGTCCTAAATAATATAAAATATTTTGGAGTGACTTTAACCAAGCAAATAAAAGATCTGTATGACAAGAACTTCAAGCCTCTGAAGAAAGAAATTAAAGAAGATTTCAGAAGATGGGAAGATCTCCCATATTCATGAATTGGCAGGATTAATATAGTAAAAATGGCCATTTCGCCAAAAGCAATTTACAGATTGCAATCCCCATCAAAATTCCTACTCAATTCTTTATAGAGATAAGAAGAGTAATTTGCAAATTCATTTGGAATAACAAAAAACCCAGGATAGTGAAAACTATACTCATCCCTGACCTCAAGCAGTGTTACAGAAGAATAGTGATAAAACTGTATGGTATTGGTACAGAGACAGGCAGATAGATCAGTGGAACAGAATTGAAGACCAGAAATTAACCCACATACCTATGGTCACTTGATCTTTGACAAAGGAGCTAAAACCATCTAATGGAAAAAGATAACATTTTCAACAAATGGTGCTAGTTCAACTGGAGGTCAGCATGTAGAAGAATGCAAATTGATCCATTCTTATCACCCTATACAAAGCTTAAGTCCAGGTGGATCAAGGACCTCCTCATCAAACCAGACAAAGTCAAACTAAAAGAAAAAAAAGTGTGGAAGAGTCATGAACACATGGGCACTGGGGAAAGTTTCCTCAACTAAACACCTATGGCTTATGCTCTAAGGTCAAGAATCGATAAATAGGACCTCATAAAACTGTGAAGATTCTGTAAGGCAAAGGACATTGTCTTTAGGACAAAACAGCACCCAACAGATTGGGAAAAGATCTTGCTTACTGATTTGCTCCTCATGCCCCTGTAAGACTGCTTTGTTTTTGAACATAGGATCCCAAGCCTGGAGATGGATCTACCATCAATCACTAATTAAAACATTCCCTACAGGCATTGCCTCCATCCTGATCTTATGGAGATATTTTCTTGGTTAATCTTCCCTTATCTCAGATGGCTTTAGATCATGTTAGTTGACATAAAACTATCCAAAAAAAAAAAAGAAAGAAAAAAAAAAAGAAAGAAAGAATTTCATGGTTTCATAATCCAGAAGGCCAGAAAAGCTGAATAGATGTTAGCAGGTTAATTTCCTCAAGAAGTTCAATGGGAAAATGTGTTACCTCTTTTTTCAGACTTTTTGTGGAGATAGATAATCTTTGATGTCCTGTCTTAGCTACATCACTCCAGTGTTTGCTGACATTTTCACATGGCTGCTTTCTCTGTCAGTTACTTTCTGGGTATTTCTAAATTTATCATATTATAGCAGAGTATCAGTCATTATATTTAGCACCATCCCTATTATAACCAGTGTAAACTGGTTGCCTCCACAAGTTTTTCTTCACCAAAAATCTTTTTACAAATTTATCATTACTCTATCAATACACTCAATACATATGTCGCCTATCTGGATGAAAATAATCCATATATTGTTATCATTAAAATCTAGTATCTTGTTGGAATCCTCTGTGTTGTAGATATCAAGGCGATTCTGCTTCCATTTTATCAAGGATATTAAGCTTCAGAATGAAGGAATTGGGAAAAGCATCTACATATTCTCACCACAAACCATTTTTTCTCTGTGAGTCTTTTTTTTTTTAACCATAGTTGCAAAGTGAGAAAACAAATGAATGTATCTGGAAATGAAAATAACATTAGAATATTTATGTCTACATCCAAAAGCCCTTTAAAATTAATTTCTTAACTCTCTCTAAGCTCTTCTCAGTCCATACACAGAAGAGCTTTACTGTAATTTATGATGAAGAGAGGACATTATTGCATTAGTCAGAATACTCTAGAAATACTGAGATCCATTACCACAATATTCTATGTTGGCCCTGCTCACAGGAAAACAATAGCACCTTGTGAATGGGTCTCATTTCCTGGCAGACTAATCTCACAACTCAGAATCTAATGATTTGTCTTCATGATATAGGGCTGGAATATGTAACAAGCAGCATGGACTTCTTTTCCTTCTTACCTCACCTTTCATATATGTGTGACTAGATTGAATAATGTATGATTTGAGTGGTGTTTCTAACCAACTCTTCGCTATGCCAGAGTATTTATAAAACATTTATATCTAGGCTAATGTTGTGACAGAGGGTTGTTGTCCAAAATCCGACTGGGAATTCCCATTGTTGAGGACAGTATCCACAAGCGTAGGGAACTTAGGGAGATGGAGCTGGTGTCTGCATGGAGCCTTCACACTTTCTGTAATAGTCTCATTGGTTCAGGAAGGTACTCGTCAGGTTACCAAAAGAGAAAACTGGGCATCAATCTAGCCACAAAACTCTCCACTAACAATCTGTCCTGCCTACAAGATTTGCTGGGGCAATAGTGGCTCAAAGCTTGTGGAGTGGCTAAGTGGTGTCTGGTCTAAGGACCAGGCCTCAAGAGTGGACCCATACCCTTTACTGCCTGGATAGCCAGGCACAAAGACTGGTTAGTCCAGAGACTTAAGAAAAAAACCAAACACAATTGAAAAAAAAAAAACAATGAAATGTTTCTTAATGACATTCATAGATTAGGATCTGTGCCTTGTCCAGTCATTATCAGAGAGGGTTCCTACAGCAACAAATGAGAGAATATGCAGAAACCTACAGCCAGACATTATGTGGAGAGAGAGAGTCTAAATTGGTGATTTCCATCCAGTGCCTCTTCTGGGAGATCAGTGAACCTTGTGCCTACAGTCACACACTAGGGTGCTGCAGCTACAAACTGAGGTCTCATACATGCACGGCAACTACTTTACCCATTGAGGTATCTCCAGGCTCCAATTTCTCTCCACTTTTGTATAACTATTTTAAATACAATTATCAATTACTACTTCTCAAAACTTCAGAGTATAAGTTATGTAGAAAATATAATAGGTCCACAACTAGTTTACTTTTTTTTAACATATAACAGAAAAATGTTTACTGTTATATATATATATATATATATATATATATATATATATATATATATATATATACTGGAGTATGCTTTACACATTTTAATAGTACATTCAGGTATTATTTACTATGTATATTCTTACTTTCCACACCTTATATTTTACCATATTAAATATAAACACATATTTAAAATACTCATGTACTACTAATGTGATTTAAACAATTCCAAATTTTATTTATAAATTACATACAGATAGAAATCATGGTGACAGAATATTGCCAACTGATCACTTAGTAAAATTACCTGAATTCTCAGTATTTTAAAAACTAAATGACAAAGATTTCAAAGAACATACATTTCCAATATTAACTTATTTATCACAGAAAACACAAGTTAGTAAATATTACATTAAATCAAAACCAAAATTATTCATTACAGCTCACAAGTCTGTGGTGGTTTATACATTTTCTGGAAAATTGACAAAAGCATGATAGATTACTGGTTGAAATAATTAAGATAAACATTAATTAACAGTTGCAGAAGGGAAAATATCATATACTACTTCTTTATTTAAACTGATATGTTTGTACTGAGTTTTCAACATTAAATTTAGCTTATTTCATTATCTTGTCACTGTCATTTTTAAATTTTCATTTTTTCTAGTTAGTATACCCAGTTAGCATTCTAGATAACAACTTTCAGGATGTCATTTTCAACTATAACTTGATTTGATCATTCTTCCCCTTCTTTCCTCTTCCCTAATCTGTCTCACCCACTCTTCCTTGTATCCTTCTTTCACTAGCATTTCACTTTATAGTTTCATTTTACATGTATTCTATCTACTATCTCTAATCCCTAAAAATGTTATTCCCCTTCTAGGTCCCATTTCTAGTTTTCTATAACTATGTTCATTTTTATGTAAATTCATGTATGTATAATCTAGAATCTAGAATCCACATATGAACAAAGACACATGGTACATATCTTTCTCAGTCTGGGTTATATCACTTAATATAATAATTTTAAGATTAAAGCATTTATTTAAAAAAAATCCATCAACAAGTGAATAAATCATGAGGATATGTGGAATGTATACACAGTGGAATTTTATTCAACTTTAATATAACTCCTTTGTCAAGCTATTTGTATTGTGTAGTACTAATTTTTCTCTCATGGTAAACAACAATACAGTAGCATTTATACCTCGACTTGATACAGGAGTATGTGTCAGAAGAATTATCTCAGCAAATCACATTTGTAATATTGCTACTATTTTAACTTAACTGTTTTTCTTAGAATATATTTTGATGGTGTTTTTTCCTCCTCATCTCCTCCCAGGTCCTTCCCATCTACTCAAATCTGTGTTCTTTCTTTCTCTCTATTTTAAAAAGAACACAAAATGAAACTCAAAGGCAAACCAATTAGACAAAAAATAAACAACAAGCTCTTAACAAAATAAATAAATAAATAAAAGCCCTGAGCATGGAGTTCCTTTTGTGTTGGCCAACAATTCCTCAGCATGAATCCTGTCTTAGAATGTGGTGTACTCAGTGCTACTCCATTATAGAAAACTAATTTCCCTTTTGGTAGCCGGAATCTATAACCAATAAATTCCTTGTGAGTTAAGAGGCCACGAGTCTACCTCCACCTCTCTATCCTGGGACCCCCATGGGGTTTGAACAGGTCTCATGTGTGCCACCAAAATCTGTGAGTTCATGTGTGCATTGGTATTGTGTCTAGAAGACATTTTTCTCAGAGTCATCCATCTTCTTTGGATTTTACAATCTTTCCACTTCCTCTTCCCCACAAACCTCTGAGCCTTGAGAGAAGAAGGAGTTTGATAAAGAGATCCTATTAAGACTGAATGCTTCAAAGTCTCACTCTCTACACATTGTCCAGTTGTGTATCCCTTTTTAAATTCCCATTTACTGCCAGAACATTCTCTGGTGAAGGTTGAGGAAGGCACAGATCTATGGGTATAGCAATGTGTCATTTACAGTCATTTTATCATTATGTTTTTTTAGCAGAATAATAGAGGTAGATTTTTCACTTTAGGCTTGTGACATATCCATTCTCCAGTTATTAGCCACTTCATCACTGGCAGGTATGAAGTACATCTCATCGAGTGCACCTCAAATCCAATCAAAGAGTGGTTGATTGCTCCAATAACATTTATGCCAATGACGTCAATGTGTCTTATAGCAGATCTCTGTTTGGCTTTGTTTTCCATGGTGTCATGTGAATATTATTATTTAAATTATAGTAACAGGCAATTAATAAATAACTACAGCTCAATTTATTGTCTGAGCATAAGTCTGCAATTATATAAGTATTTATATAATGTTTATATACAGTATTTTGCTAATATATACTAATATTTAAAATGTGTGCTAATATAATTTGATTTAAAGGATCATCTAATCATAGAATTCACACTAATAATTTGCTTCATTAAGTCCTCGAACCTACAAATATCATTTTTAAAAGATCTGCAATGATGAAATAACTTAAATCACTATACATTCTTCTATCTCATTAACCATACATCACAAAATGGTTTGTGGTAGATGTTTACATTTACTCTGATTATGTTTCTTTTCTTATTGCTATTTTTTTCTCCATCTTTATTAAATTCAGTATTTCTTATTTAAATTTCGATTGTTATTTCCTTTCCCGGTTTCCGGGCCAATATTTCCTTAATCCCTCCCCCTCCCCTTCCAAATGGGTGCTCCCCTACTCATGCTTCCCCCATCACTGCCCTCCTCCCAACAATCACATTCACTGGAGGTTCAGTCTTGGCAGGACCAAGGGTTTCCCCTTCCACTGGTGCTCTTACTAGACTATACATTGCTACCTATGCAGCTGGAGCCCAGGGTCAGTCCATGTATAGTCTTTGGGTAGTGGCTTAGTCCCTGGAAACTCTGGTTGGTTGGCATTGTTGTTCATATGAGGTCTCGAGTCCCTTCAATCTCTTTCAGTCCTTTCTCTGATTCTTTCAACTGGGGTCCCATTCTCAGTTCAGTGGTTTGCTGTTGGCATTTGCCTATGTATTTGCTGTTTTCTGGCTGTGTCTCTCAGGAGAGATCTACATCTGGTTCCTGTCAGCCTGCACTTCTTTTCTTATCTAGTTTGGTGGCTGTATATGTATGGGCCACATGTGGAGCAGGCTCTGAATGGGTGTTCCTTCAGCCTCTGTTCTAAGCTTTGCCACCCTATTTCTCCCAAGGGTATTCTTGTTCCCCTTTTAAAGAAGGAGTGAAGCATTCACATTTTGGTCATCCTTTTGAGTTTCATGTGTTCTGTGTATCTAGGGTAATTTGAGCATTTTTGCTAATATCCACTTATCAATGAGTGCATACCATGTGTGTTTTTCTGTGATTGGGTTACCTCAATCAGGATGATATTTTCCAGTTCCATCCATTTGCCTATGAATTTCGTAAAGTCATTGTTTTTGATAGCTGAGTTGTATTCCATTGTGTAGATGTACCACATTTTCTGTATCCAGTCCTCTGTTGAAGGGCATCTGGTTTCTTTCCAGCTTCTGGCTATTATAAATAAGGATGCTATGAACATAGTGGAACATGTGTCTTTGTTATATGTTGGGGCATCTTTTGGGTATATGCCCAAGAGAGGTATAACTGGGTCCTCAGGTAGTTCAATGTCCAATTTTCTGAGGAACCTCCAGACTAATTTCCAGAATGGTTGTACCAGTCTGTAATCCCATCAACATTGGAGGAGTGTTGCTCTTTCTCCACATCCCCACCAGCATTTGCTGTCGCCTGAGTTTTTGATCTTAGCCATACTGACTAATGTGAGGTGGAATCTCTGGGTTGTTTTGAATTGCATTTCCCTTATGACTAAAGATGTTGAACATTTCTTTAGGTCTTTCTCAGCCATTTGGGATTCCTCAGTTGTGAATTCCTTGTTTAGCTCTGAACCCCATTTTTTAATAGGGTTATTTGTCTCCCTGCAGTCTAAATTCGTGAGTTCTTTGTATATTTTGGATAAAGGCCCTCGATCAGTGGTAGGATTGGTAAAGATCTTTTCCAAATTTGTATGTTGCCATTTTGTCCTAACAACAATATTCTTTGCCTTACAGAAGCTTTGCAGTTTTATGAGATCCCTTTTGTCGATTCTTGATCTTAGAGCATAAGCCATTGGTGTTTTGTTCAGTATATTTCCTCCAGTACTCATGTGTTCGTGATTCTTCCCCACTTTTTCTTCTATTAGTTTGAATATATCTGGTTTGATGTTGATTTGAGCTTTTTACAGGGTGATAAGAATGGATCAATCTGCATTCTTCCACATGCTGACCTCCAGTTGAACCAGCACTATTTGCTGAAAATGCTATCTTTTTTCCATTGGATGGTTTTGGCTCCTTTGTCAAAAATCAAGTGACCATAGGTGTGTGGGTTCATATCTGGGTCTTCAATTCTATTCCAGTTGTCTATCTGCTTGTCCCTGTACCAATACCATACAGTTTTTATCACTATTCTTCTGCAATACTGCTCGAGTTCAGGGACAGTGATTCCCCTGGAAGTCCTTTTATTGTTGAGGATAGTTTTAGCTATCCTAGGTTTTTTGTTATTCCAGATGAATTTGCAAATTATTCTGTCTAACTCTATGAAGAATTGGGTTGCAATTTTGATGGGCATGCATTGAATCTGTAGATCGCTTTTGGTAAAATGGCCATTTTTACATTAATCCTGCCAATCCATGAGCCTGGGAGATCTTTCCATGTTCTGAGATCTTCTTAAATTTCTTTCTTCAGAGGCTTGAAGTTCTTATCATACAGATCTTTCACTTGCTTGGTTAAGGTCAACCCGAGGTACTTTATACTATTTGGGATTATTATGAAGGGTGTCATTTCCCTAATTTCTTTCTCGGCTTGTTTCTCTTTTGTGGAGAGGAAGGTTACTGATTTATTTGAGTAAATTTTATACCCAGCCACTTTGCTGAAGGTGGTTATCAGGTTTAGTTGCTTTCTGGTGGAACTTGTGGGATCACTTAAATATACAATTATATCGTCTGCAAATAGTGATGTTTTCACTTCTTCCCTTCTAATCTGTATCCCTTTGATCTCCTTTTGTTGTCTGATTCCTCTGTGTAGGACTTCAAGAACTATATTGAATAAGTAGGGAGAGAGTGGGCAGCCTTATCTAGTCCCTGATCTTAGTGGGATTGCTTCAAGTTTCTCTCCATTTAGTTTAATATTAGCTACTGGTTTGCTGTATATGGCTTTTACTATGTTTAGCTATGGGCCTTGAATTCCTGTTCTTTCCAGGACTTTTATCATGAAGGGGTGTTGAATTTTGTCAAATGGTTTCTCAGCATCTAATGAAATGGTCATGTGGATTTTATATTTCCATTTTTTTATATAGTGGATTACATTGATGGTTTTCCATAAATCAAACCATCCCTGCATCCCTTGAATGAAGCCTACTTGATCATGATGGATGATTGTTTTCATATGCTTTTGGATTCGGTTTGCAAGGATTTTATTGAGTATCTTTGCATCGATATTCATAAGGCAAATTGGTCTGAAGTTCTCTTTCTTTCTTGGGTCTTTGTGTGGTTTAGATATAAGAGTAATTGTGACTTCATAGAAGGAATTTGGTAGCACTCCATCTGTTTCAATTTCGTGTAATAGTTTGGATAGTATTGGTATGAGGTCTTCTATGAAGGTCTGATAGAATTCTGGACTCAAACCACCTGGTCCTGGGCTCTTTTTGTTTGGGAGTCTTTTAATGACTGCTTCTATTTCCTTAGGAGTTATGGGGTTGTTTAAAAGGTTTATTTGTTCCTGATTTAACTTGCGTACCTGGTATCTGTCTAGGAAATTGTTCGTTTCCTCCAGATTTTCAAGTTTTGTTGAACATAGACTTTTGTAGTAGTATCTGATGATTTTTTTCAATTTTCTCTTTTTCTGTTGTTATGTCTCCCTTTTCATTTCTGATTTTGTTAATTTAGCCACACTCTCTGTGTCCTTTGGTTAGTCTGGCTAAGGGTTTATCTATCTTGTTGATTTTCTCAAAGAACCAACTTTTGGTTCTGTTGATTCTTTGTATGGACCTTTTTGCTTCTACTTGGTTGATTTCAGCTCTGAGTTTCATTATTTCCTGCCTTCTACTCCTCCTGTGTATGTTTGCTTCTTTTTGTTCTAGAGCTTTTAGGTGTGCTGTCAAGCTGCTGATATATGCTCTCTAATGTTTCTTCCAGCAGACACTGAGAGCTATGAGTTTTCCTCTTAGCACAGCTTTCATTGTGTCCCAGAAGTTTGGGTATAGTGAACCTTCATTTTCATTGAATTCTAAGAAATCATTAATTTCTTTCTTTGTTTCTTCCTTGACCAGGTTATCATTGAGTAGAGCATTATTCAACATATATATATATATATATATATATATATATATATATATATATATATAGGCATTCTTTCCCTTTTGTTATTGAAGACCACCTTTAGCCAAGGTGGTCTGATAGGACGATGGGAATATTTCTATCTTTTTTGTATCTGCTGAGGCCTGTTTTTATGACCGATTATATGGTCAATTTTGGAGAAAGTACCATGAGGTGGTGAGAAGAAGGTATATCCTTTTGTTTTAGGATAGAATATTTTGCAAGTATCTGTTAAATCCATTTGGTTCATGTTTACATTTCCTCTGTTTACATTTACTCTGATTATATTTCTTACCATTTACCATGTGGGTTCATCACCTAAAAGTCTAGTCTTCATATACTGAATCAAAAGACAGTTTCACTCTCTGCTTCAGATTTTGTTTGGGGAAGAACTGAATGCAACATGTACTTTAAAAGAAAAAAATAAAGAAAACCCGCGGATCCCGGCCCGCAGCAGCTCTCTGCTCCCAGACCCCGTGGGAGAGACCTCACTGCCTGGTCCGGTGGGCACTCCTGAGGCTGCAGAGCGGAAGAGACCAACAACACTGCCCACCCCTGCCCACATCCCTGGCCCAAGAGAAAACTGTATAAGGCCTCTGGGTTCCCGTGGGGGAGGGCCCAGGAGCGGCAGGACCCCTGCGCCTGAGACACCGCCGGAACCTGAAGGAACAGACCTGATAAACAGTTCTCTGCACCCAAATCCCGTGGGAGGGAGAGCTAAACCTACAGAGAGGCAGACACGCCTGGGAAACCAGAAGAGACAGCACTCTGCACACATCTCTGAAGCCAGAGGAAAACACCTCACGAGCAAACTTGAGCCTCGGAACCACAAGTAAGACCAACTTTTCTGCTACAAGTGAGCTGCATGGTGAACACCAGACAAAGGGCCACAGGAACAGCTGAAGACCTGTAGATAGGAAAAACTACACGCCCGAAAGCAGAACACTCTGTCCCCATAACTGGGTGAAAGAAAACAGGAAAACAGGTCTACAGAACTCCTGACACACAGGCTTATAGGACAGTCTAGCCACTGTCAGAAATAGGAGAACAAAGATAGACACTAGAGATAATCTGAAGGCAAGAGGCAAGCACAGGAACCCAAGCAACAGAAACCAAGACTACATGGCATCATCGGAGCCCAATTCTCCCACCAAAGCAAACACAGAATATCCAAACACACCAGAAAAGCAAGATCTAGTTTCAAAATCATATTCGATCATGATGCTGGAGGACTTCAAGAAAGACATGAAGAACTCCCCTAGAGAAAAAGTAGAAGCCTACAGAGAGGAATTGCAAAAAACCCTGAAAGAATTCCAGGAAAACACAATCAAACAGTTGAAGGAATTAAAAATGGAAATAGAAGCAATCAAGAAAGAACACATGGAAACAACCCTGGATATAGAAACCAAAAGAAGAGACAAG
>NC_046154.1:159936214-159946403 GCF_011064425.1 Rattus rattus | reverse complement strand
GATTGTTGGGGGTAGGGCAACAAGAGGGGGGAGGATGGGGAGGGGAACACCCATAAAAAAGGGGGTGGAGGGGGATGATTGCCCGGAAACCGGGAAAGGGAATAACACTCGAAATGTATATAAGAAATACTTAAGTTAATAAAAAAAAAGAAAAAGAAAAAAATAAGGCATGAATGGATGACTTTTTTAGTGCAGAACTCCTGTAGGATCCATCACATCATGAGGAGCAACTGCAGATATGCAGTTAATAAATACCCTTACCACTTTAGGCTAAAGTGTGCAATTTCCATTATAGGGCATGAATGACAATTTCATAAGCTTGCCCACAGTCTTTAAATGATCTGCTTATAATCTTTTCTTCAATAACTTCAATTTGAGAGCTCCATTTCATTCTTGCAATGACCTGGGATGACTCCAGTATTGAAAAAGTTTTTGATGGGACGAGAAAAATCATGTACTCCTGTCCCTAAAATGTGAGTGAATGATATAATCCCACTTTGTTGAGAAACACTCTGAATAGAAGATCTTATAATGTATCTAAGTTCTTTAAGACCTTTTGAGTGATCATTTTTTTGACTGCTCTTTTCACTTCATTGTTCCTTAGGCTATAAATGTTGGGGTTTAATATAGGTGTAATGACACTGTAAGACAAAGACACAAGTTTCTTGATCTAAGGAGACTGGTTAGATGTGGGCCTTAAATAAGTCAAGCTAACTGTGCTATAGAAGACAGATACAACAATAACATGTGAAGAACACGTAGAAAATGCTTTCTGATGACCTATAGCTGATGGTATCCTCAAAATGGTCCCAATTAATGCAGGCATAAGAGATCAAAATGAGAGAAAATGGAAACATAATAATAAAAGGAGTAGATGCAAGTTCTTGAAGCTCATATATAGTTGTATCTTCAGTAATTTTAAGAGAGGAGGAACATCACAAAAAATGGCCTACAGATTTGGGCCCACAGAAATGAAGAACCATCAACCAAGCTGTCTGTTACATGGACACAAGAACAACAGCCATGCACAAGCACAGAGACCTGTTCATTATGACAGGAAAACAAAAAGGATTAGAGATTGCCACAAAGAGGTCATAAGCCATCATATAGAGAAGAACAAATTCAGAGGTGCCAAAGAGGGAGAAAAAGTACATCTGGGTGCCACATCCCAAAAAAGAGATGACTTTCCTTGTTGATACTAGGTGTACTAGCATCTTAGAGACCACAACCAGAGTGAAGCAAACTTCAACCAGTGATAGGTTTCATAGAAAAAAGTACATGAGTGTGTGAAGAGCAGGGTGCACACTGGTAACTGTGACAGTGAGAAAATTTCCCAGCAAGGTTAACTGAATAGATGATCAGAAACAAAATGAAGAGGGAAGCCCGAATATCAGTTTTGTTTGTGTATCACAGAGGGATGAATTCAGTGACTCTGGTATGCTTCTCACGAGTCATATTTTAGACAATTTCTCACAAAAGAACAAGATGCGACATATCAAAAGCATTCCATCAATATAGACATCATGCTTAAAATAAAAAGAATTTTGCTCATTGTTAGTTATTGTCAGGAGCTTAAGGCCTTCATTAGAGCTGTACCATTTTAAGGAATTAATAAGAGGATTGAATATAGGTTAAAATAGAATAACAATTTTTTAAAATAACTTCAAGTTACAAAGAAAATGTCAAATGAATTTATTTGTCCATCTCATCTTTGATTATATAAATGATGCTTTTGTCATATTAAGTAGATTTTACATCATTCTGTACATGCATGTAATCTCTTCAAACATGCCAACAAACATGAGAGTGATTATGTCATTAAAACACTGGTGTTTTTCTGTAATGTCTACCAGTCTACTAGTGATTTTTGATAATTTCTCCTGAAAACTGACTTTATTTCATGGGTTTACATTATTTAAAAAAAAACACTTTAGCAAATTTAATTATTGAGTATCAACATGTAAAATAAAATAATCTGTTTTCAATGTAACAAATAAAACGATATCCTATTGACACTATTTGAGCTTCTGTTTCCCCACCAAACACTTGTTCTGGAGAGAACTACTTTAAGAGATAGCAACTGAAGTTATTTGTTCTGAATATCCCTCAGCAGTGGAGCAGACAATTTTTTTTCTTTTGATTTGGAAGTTCCACAGAACCCCTACCACTGGGTGAGAAGAATATCTGAAAAATCCTTGACAATTCTTTCTCCTTGGTTATTCATAGATTATGCTACATTCTCAAAAGATTATAAGAAAAGAAATTATTAAAATAATCTTAGACAATTTAGATTCATAGATTGAAAGAGCAAAGTTTCAGAGCTTTGATTTTGAAAGGGGCAGAATTTACAGGCCTCAACCAAGGAATTTTCTTACTTTCTCAAGCCCTACATTTATGGGGTTTTCCATCAACACTAAAACACGTCTACTGCATGTGGAAATGTACATACACCAACCATAGGTGGGGCATAAAACAGCTATATCTGAGATGTGGTGCTTTACAATACATTTCAAAGTCTGAGAATATAGAAATTTTTGACAGATATATTCAATCTAATAACATAGCTTAATAATTGTTGGAGTTGACTTATTTTTGGTACCTCATCATTATTCTATGAAACACACCCTGAGGAACCTGACTCTATAGATCAACATTTTGTGTTCATGACCATTATACATGTGTGTTGTTAACATTCCCAGAAGCTGTGCCTGAAGTGAACATGTTTTACCTAATTTTTTTCTCCATCTTTATTAAATTGGATATTTCTTATTTACATTTCAATTGTTGACATAGTGGATTACATTGATGGATTTCCATACATTGGCCCGTCCCTGCATCCCTGGGATGAAGCCTACCTCATCATGATGGGTGATTGTTTTGATGTGTTCTTGGAGTCGGTTTGTGAGAATTTTATTGAGTATTTTTGAATTAATATCCATAAGGAAAGTTGGTCTGAAGTTTTCTTTTTTGTTGGGTCATTGTGTGGTTTAGATATAAGCATAATTGTGGTGATCCGTCTGTTTCTATTTTGTGAAATAGTTTGAACAGTATTGGTATGGACTCATCTTTAAGGTCTGATAGAATTCTGCACTAAACCCATCTGATCCTGGGCTCTTTTTGGTTGGGAGACTTTTAATAACTGCTTCTACTACATTAGGAGTTATGGGAGTGTTTTGTTGGTTTGTCTGATACTGATTTAACTTTGGTACCTGGTATCTGTCTGGAAAAATGTCCATTTCCTCCAGATTTTCCAGTTTGGTTGAATATAGACTTTTGTAATAGGATCTCTTGATTTTTTTTATTTTTAATTTCCTCAGATTGTGTTGTTATGTCTCCCTTTTCATTTCTGATTTTCTTAATTTATATACACTTTCTGTGCCCTCTGGTTAGTCTGGCTAAGGGTTTATCTATCTTGTTGATTTTCTCAAAGAACCATCTCCTGATTTTGTTGATTCGTTCTGTTGTCCTTTTTGTTTCTACTTGGTTGATTTCTA
Organism: Rattus rattus; assembly: GCF_011064425.1. NCBI lineage: Eukaryota > Metazoa > Chordata > Mammalia > Rodentia > Muridae > Rattus > Rattus rattus. The sequence continues at coordinate 159,942,909 of NC_046154.1, read as the reverse complement.
TTTGAATTTGATTATGTCCTGCCTTATACTCCTCCTGAGGTTTTTTGCTTCTTTTTGTTCTACAGCTTTTATGTGTGCTGTCAAGCTGCTAATGTATGCTCCTTCCCCTTTCTTTTTGGAAGCACTCAGAGCTATGAGTTTTCCTCTTAGCACTGCTTTCATTGTGTCCCATGAATTTTGGTATGCTGTGCCTTCATTTTCCTTAAATTCTAGAAAGTCATTAATTTTTTATTTCTTCCTTGACCAAGTTATCATTGAGAAGAACTTTGTTCAACTTCAAGGTATATGTGTGTTTTCTTTCATTTCTGTTGTTATTGAAGACCAGTCTTAGTCTGTGGTGATCTGATAGGATACATGATATAATTTCAATCTTCTTGTATATGTTGAGGCCTGTTTTGTTACCAATTATACGGTCAATTTTGAAGAAAGTATGGTGAGGTGCTAAGAAGAAGGTACATTTTGTTTTGTTTTATCATGAAATGTATTATAATTGTCTGTTAAGTCCATTTGGTTCAAACTTCTGTTAGTTTCTCTATGTCTCTATTTAATTTCTGTTTCCATGAGCTGTCTATTGATGAGAGTGGGTTGTTGAAATCTCCTGCTATTATTGTGTGAGGTACAATATGTGATTTGAGCTTTAGTAAGGTTTCTTTTATGAATGTAGGTGCCCTTGCATTTGAGCATAGATATTTTGGATTGAGACTTCATCTTGGTGGATTTTTCCTTTGATGAATATGAAGTGTCCTTCCTTTCCTTTTCTTGATAACTTTTGTTTGAAAGTAGATTTTATTCAATATTACAATGGACACTCCAGCTTGTTTCTTTGGACCATTTGTTTGGAAACTTGTTTTCCAGACTTTTACTCTGAGGAAGTGTCTGTTTTTGTCTCTGACGTATGTTTCCTGTATGCAGCAAAATTCTGGATCCTCTTTTTGTATTCATCCTGTTAATCTATGTCTTTTTGTTGAGGAATTGTATGAATGGATGTTAAGGGATATTAAGTAATAGTGATCGTTGCTTCCTGTTACTTTTGCTGTTAGATGTGGAATTATGTTTGTGTGTCTCTCTTCCTTTTGTTTTGTTGCAAGGAGATTACTTTCTTGCTCTCTGTAGGGTATAGTTTCCTTCCTTCTGTTGGTGTTTTCCATCTATTACCCTTTGTAGGGCTGGATTTGTAGAAAGATACTGTGCAAATTTGGTTTCGTCATGGAATATCTTGGTTTCTCCATCTATGGTAATTGAGAGATTTACTGAATATAGTATCCTGGGTTGACATTTGTGTTCTCTTAGGGTCTGTATGAAATGTGCCCAGGATCTTCTGGGTTTCATAGTCTCTGTTGAGAAGTATGGTTTAATTCTGATAGGTCTGCCTTTATATGTTACTTGACCTCTCTCCTTTACTGCTTTTAATATTCTTTGTTTTGTGCATTTGCTGTTTTGACTACTATGTAACAGGATAAATTTCTTTTCTGGTACAATCTATTTAGAGTTCTGTAGGCTTCTCGTATGTTTATGAGCATCTCTTTCTTTAGGTTAGGGAAGTTTTCTTCTATAATTTTGTTGAAGATATTTACTGGCCTTTTAAGTTGGGAGTCTTCTGTCTCTTCTATACCTTAGGTTTGATCTTCTCATTGTGTCCTGGATTTCCTGGATGTTTTATGTTAGGAGCTTTTTGTGTTTTACATTATCTCTGATGATTTTATAGATGTTTTCTATGATATCTTCTGCCCCTGAGATTCTCTCTTCTATCTCTTGTATTCTGTTGGTGATGCTTGCATCTATGACTCCTGTTCTCTTCCCTAGGTTTTCTATTTACAATGTTGTCTCCCTTTTTGTTTTCTTTATTGTTTCGATTTCCATTTTTAAATCCTGGTTGGTTTTGTTTAATTTCTTCTCCTGTTTGTTTGTGTTTTCCTATAATTCTTTAAGGGACTTTTGTGTTTCCTCTTTAATGGTTTCTACTTTTTTTACTTGTGTTGTCCTTTATTTCTTTACGGGTGTTATTTTCGTCCTTGTTAAAGTCTTCCATAATCATCATTATATGTGATTTTAAATCTAAATCTTGTTTTTCTGGTGTGTTTGGATATTCAGTTTTTGCTTTTTTTGGAGAACTGGGGTCTGCTGATACCAAGTAGTCTTGGTTTCTGTTGCTTAAGTTCCTGTTTGCCTCTTGCCATCAGGTTGTCTCTGATGTTAGCTTGTCTTGCTGTCTCTGACAGTGGCTTGACCCTCCTCTAGACCCGTGTGTCAGCACTCCTGTAGATCTGTTCTCTTACAGCCAGATCTGGGAACAGAGAGCTGCTTCTGGGTTTGCGTGACCTGAAGCCTCCCGGCAGTTTGCTTGGTGAGGAAGAGTTAGTCTTACCTCTGCTGTCAGATGTGTAGTGCTCCTGGCAACTGGCTTTCAACTCTAGGGGAAAGCAGAAACTGGAAGGGTCCTGCTTCTGACTGCTCCTAGGTCCCTGTGCCTAGAGGCACAGATGGCACTAGGCAGTTTCCTCTTGGGTCAGGAGTATGGACAGAATGTAGTTATCTTCTCTGAGTTCTCAGGATTGTCCACACTTCTAAGGGTCCAGCTCAATGCCCTACAGGATTTGGGTTCAGGAAGTTGTGGGACCGGTTCAGCTCAGTTCCAGATGGAGACATATACCAGCAGGTTCCTGTCACTGCCTGGTCCTATATTCCTGTACCCAGAGGCTAATATGCAGGCTCCTCTTTGGGCAGGAATGTGAGCAGAAGTGGGCAGGAGTGAGGGTCTCCCCTGAGTTTCAAGATTGTCAGCACTTCTGGGAGTTCATCTCTCTCCCCCATAGCATTTGGGTACAGGAAGCTGTGGGATTGATTCAGTTTAGTTCCAGGCACAACCAGAAACTGGAACTGTCCTGTACCAGAGGACTTCTGCATTTGTGTGTCTTGAGGCCACCAGGAAGTTTGCTTGGAGCAGATAAGTTGGTCTTAACCTCTGCTCTCAGATGTGTAGGTGTTCCTAGGTCCCTATGCGGAGAGGGCACATAGGGCACTAAGCGGGTTACTCTTGGGTCATGAATATGAGCAGAAGTGAGGTCTCAGTGTAAGACTCAACCTGAGTCTTAATTACAAGGAGACCCCTTTGAATAAGATGTGAGACTAGAGATGGATGCAATAGCAAGGGGATAATTATTTTCGGAAACTGTGGTCTATCTACCTTGCGAGGTGAGGCAACTCTGAATAATTTGTTAGTACAGTTTTATACATTGAGTAAAGGGTGGGTTACAGTGATTATGATTGGGCAAATGGGGGTATTGGTGAGCTCAAATGACCTAATTTAGGTTGTTGCAGACTAGGGGAGCATCAGGGGTTCTTGAAGTGCATTCCTTCAGATAAGGTTGAGACAGCTCTACTGGGAGGAAAGGACTCCCTTGTGTCCTGGAAGCATTCTGGGAACTGTGCCAGACAAGATTGGTGTACTACCTCTGGGATGGGAAGGGCTGTCTGAGGCTGGTGGAAAAGTACTAATCCTTTCATCAGGATTGTCCACACCTCTGAGGGTTCAGCTCTCTACCCAATGGGATTTGGGTGTAAGGAGCTGTAGGACTGGTTCAGCTCTGGGCACTGCCAGAAACCAGAATTGTCCTGCCCCAGAGGACTTCTGTCTTTGTGTGACCTGAGGCCACCAGGCAGGTCACTTGGAACTGAAAAGTTAGTCTTACCTCTGCTCTCAGGTGTGTAGGAGCTCTTGGTGGCTGACATTCAAAACTATTTTTAAAGGCTCATATCAAACAGGTATTGATAGTTTCTAATCTTGTAAATGATCAAATCCTTTAATATGTTCATCAGTATATATAAAAATTCATGCTAAGAATGGATGCAATTAATTTAAAGATTAAGATTTACTTAGTCTCTTGTTTTATGTTTGCAAGCTACAGTTTAGAGTAGATAACTAAGAAAAAAAAGATTGTTTGACTCAAATATGCTAAGTAGGTGTAGGATGATGTTAATATGCAGCAAGGCGGTTCCAGAATAAAGCAAAGCATAGGCATGGGAAATCTAGGAAGGAGGGAGGAGGAAGAAAAGCAGGAGATCAAGATGGAGTCTATGGAAGAGAATGGTTCAGATTTAGGTGAACTAGATCTATTTGATGTTGTCTAGGTGGCAGTTTGTATCTTTATCAATTGGCATTGAATTTATTGTGTGGATGAATTGTGGATTGAGATTTAACATGAAAATTTAATTGCTAAATTACAAGTTTCTGGAACTTTGATTTCACTGGGCTAAAGAGGACAATGTGTCAAAGAAATGGCTGAGAAGCATTAGAGTGTGAGGCTCTGGTTCTGTTGTCCTCGCTGAGTAAGAATGCTCAAGGCCCACTGAATGAGATGTATGTGTGTGTGCCAGGCATGGTAACTACTGCCTAGGGGATTGTGTGGAGAGGGCAGCTAAAAGGGAGACAGCCAGGAGTGGGTGGCTTGTGGACTGCATGGAAGAGTAGCAGCTGGAGTGAGCAGATCCAGCTTGCGGGAACTGATAGAAAACATTCCTTTAAAATTTTTACTGCAATAGTTAGGTACTAGCTTTCAAACCCCCCATAAGGTTTCCAAAAAGAGAAGAGCTCTATGACAAAGCACACCACCAGGATTGAGGGATGATAACCATTGTGCATAACTGCCCTAATGCGTTGCCTGATGCTAGGGCCCAGCCTGTCCTGTGGACAAACAGAGAACACTGGACAGTGAATTGCCACAGGCTGCTTAAAATGAGGTGATGTCAGCCTCTCCCATGTTCCTCCTCCACAAAAAAGGCCTCTTTATCTTCTGGGCCTGATGACCAAAACTGCCTATGCCCTCAGTGCCATAGAGACACATTGGACAACTCTCTAGGTAATGGAATATGGACTAGTCTGTCCTTTAAGTGATGTATAGGCCATTAAGATTACAATTTATGCTCTCAGATCTTTGATCATATTGGCAATGAAGCTAACTGTAGCTTAACAGCTAAACAGCAGATGGCTATATCCTTACCTCAAGATAATCCACCACTGTCTTAGTTCATTTGCCAATTCTTTAGTTAGTTAAAAGTATTAGGTCTCTTACTAAAAATAGGGCAAAGAGGTTTGTCTTACCTGTGTCTCATCATAAATAATTAAATAAATTTAAAATTTTATTTAAGGTTTGAGGATATAAAAAATGATTTTGGGCCTAGGAAAAATGTTTGAAATTGATAAATGCAAATGACAAGTGTTAGAAGATATAAATAAACTTGGATGATGATAGAAAAGTTATTTAAAAATAAAAAGTGCTTCAGATAAAATATGTTTGAGGTTGAGGTAAATGTAAGCTCTAAATATTGGAGAATCTAAAAAGATGTATAAGATTAGAGGGTCTGAGAAGCCATATTTAAGTATATAAATACAAGTTATTGAAATATAAGAAATTATTTGAGATATACAGAAAAGAGGGGCAATGTTTAATATTTCCCCATACTAAGATTTCAAAGATCAAAATTTTAACATTGACCAATGCAGCTTTTAATAAGCTGATGGAGCACTGAGTACTTACAAGCTTAAAATTCTAAATTCCCTTTGGTTTTGTTTTGAATATAGACTTAAAGGTGCTTCTCATCATGCTAAAAACCTCTGTTCAATCTATAGATCTAGCCCTCTGGACTGAGAAAGAATGTTCAATACCTTTTAACTCAAACATAGTTTTTACTAGGTCTCAAAGGCATGGATCTACTCTTCTTGTCTTACAGACACTTATTACTACTTTTTCTGAAATATGAATTTCATGCAATGGTAAAACTAAAGTACATCCTTTTGTAAACTAAAGTTTGTATAAGTTTCAGGGAATCAAAAAGTTGTAAGATTTGTATCCATCTGACACAAATCAAATGTACTCCAGTTAAGTACACCTACTCATTCTTAAAAGTGTTTTTTTCTCTTTTGTTTTGGGATTCCTTGCCTTTCCAAATTACTAGACAAGTTAACTTCTGTCCCTAATCTATATTTGTCTCAGCAAGTTTTCACATGGCTGACAGATTCCACCCAGGGATTACCTGTGGACTGCAAACTGCTGAGCTCTGGATTAGCTGAAAGCTGATGTTAACCAGACTAGCCACTGGGATTGTGCCCTTTCTTTCAGTTGGATCCGATAAGCAGATGCTTTTGATAAATTCTCCTTTGCTGTCAGAGCCTCCTGGGTCCCCTGCAATGTTTCACCCACCTTGTCAGACCCTTCTGGGTCTCTTGCAGGGTTTGACCCCTACTGAGCCCTGCTGATGCATGTGGAAGCCTTTTGTTCCTAACACAGGAGCCTGGTACAGACACACCTGGCTGGTGGTCAATTCGTTCCAGCCTTTTGTCTTCTTGGCCTTTGTCTTTGAGATTTAAGCTGGTCTTCCTGTATTTCTCCCTAGTTAATTCAGGGCACATAGTTGGTCTTTTGTTACCGAAGTCTCGAGAGCCAGGGTTTCCCACTGTGCTTCCCAGATATCTTCTACCTGGTGAGCTTGGGGTATATACTTGGTGAATAAAGCTACAGGAGCCCGGGAACCTCCCGGAAGGGGCAGCGCAGATCTTCCTGGCTGCTGAGGCCGTGGAGAGCTCATAGGCAACACCCCGAGAGCAAACCTGAGCCTGGGGACCACAGGTAAGACAAACTTTTCTGCTACAAACGACTTGCCTGGTGATCTCGGGTCCCACAGGCGGAGTTCCTCTGGGG
>NC_046154.1:159911389-159936114 GCF_011064425.1 Rattus rattus | reverse complement strand
AGCAACTCCCATCTGTTTTGTCAGATGGGAAATCATGTGATCGGTTCACAGGTCAGCAGCAGCAGCGATCTACTCACAAACCCATACAGATACATCAGCGATCCAGTTTGGTAGACTCTGGATAGTAAACATGAATCAGCAGCTTTGGCACTACCTGGCAGAGCCAGGCAGGCCTCAGCAGGCATGAGTCAGCAAGATCATACTGATTTCATGACTCCCTGAAAATGTCTGCACAGCATGCATATCAAAATCTTTCTTAGCAGGGAGAGACTACTCAGTTCTTGAAATTATTCAGGGCACTAGCCTGGCATGCTCGCACACCCCTCTAATTCTAGCATTTGGGAGACAGAGGCAGGCAGATCTCTGAGTTTAAGACCATCCTGATCAATAAGGTAAATTAGAGAATATCCAGAGGTACCTATATAAACCCTGGGGGCTGAAGAGGTAACAGGGCCCTTCAAGTTTTAGTAAATTTCTTGATTTACCATACACAAGATTTAAGGTATGGTGTGAGTCCTTTCTCACCCCAGATATCTTAATCAAACAATTGGCTTTTGAAAATACTAATAAAGAAACACTGTCTCAAAAACCAACCAACCAACCAAACAAACAGACAAAGCCAAATGAAAAACAACAACAACAAAACAAAAGAAAGAAAACACTAATCCATACTCTTAAGTGACCTTGCCCAGAAGTTATTTTTGAATTGTAAATAAAAATGCCTATCCTCAAAAGCTGTGCAGAATTGAGATCAGTGTTCTCTGGTGTTCCCAACTTGGGGTGGGAGGGAGACCATGACAGGGGTAGATGAAAGAAGGTAAACAGAGGAAAGCCACCATGAAGGTAAGAATCTTTAGATAATGGCCATAGGGAATTTGCTAGTGGAGTTAAAAGCGAAGTCCAGACAAAACCATGGAAGTGTAATGGGTATTGGTTGAGAAATAGCACATAATAGTGTACAGGATAGCTATCCTGCCCAGTTCCTGATTTCTGTGCTAATTAAAGGATTATCATAAATATAAAGCTTGCTTGTGCATCTTTTATCGAAACTAAATGGACAAAAGGATGGTGAAATTCATGGTTTGAGATCAAATACTTTCTATCACACAAAACCAGACTCCAGCACCTAAATTACAATCTTCCCAATCCCAGATGCCTACAGACAGACTAGTACAAAAACACAACCAGTAACAGCAGGGCATTCAAATGTCTAGGAGACCATCAACACTATCACAGAAGGCCCTGAATATGTCAGCATGACTGAAGAACGAGAATAAAAAAATTAAAACAACATTTGCACATATAGTAGAGGTCTTTAAAGAGAAAAAATAAAGAAATCTGAAAACCCTAACTGTGGAAGAAATGAATAAAAAAAACTTAAACAGAGATGTGGATGAATAAAATGTAGGAACTCAAATAGTCTCTCAGAGGCAGACCTTAATAACAGACTACAACAGATGGAATAGAGAATCTCAGGCATTGAAGAGATGATAGAAGGAATGGATACATAGATAGGGGAAAATGTTAAATTCAAAAGGAGGGAAAGAGTGGAGGGGGAAAAGGAAGAAAGGAACTTGAAAGAAAGAAGGAAAGAAAGAAAGGAAGGAAGGGAGAAAGAAAGAAAGGAAGAAAGAAAGAAAAGGAAGGAAGGAAAAAAATAAATAAAGTCAATCTTGTAAGAAAACATCCAAGAAATAGATAGAGTTTTTGTACAAAATAACAAATATAATAATAAAATGATAAAGACAATAAAATATATAAGAAGGAGGAAGAGAAACTCTGGTCAAAAGCAGAAAAACAAAACAAACAAACAAACAAACAAAAAAAACCATTCTCAACAAAAAAATGTGAAAGAAAAATCCTTGGCAAACAAGAGACTTATCAAGTGAAAAGACAAACAGAGTATGAAATACCTGGGTTGAAAAAAAGAATACCCCTGGGGCATATATTACCTAAACCAGTAAGCATGGAGAACAAATAAAGTGTAATAAAGCTGCAAGGGGGAAAGGACTAGTAACATATAAATACAGTCCTCCTATTAGGAATTACACATTACTTCTCCCCTAGAGACTCTAAGAGCCATAAGAGCCTGATAGATGTGCTGCAGACTCAGGGCCAGACTAATAAAATTGAATTTTAGTTGACCCAAGTGCCTCTCCTCTTTTACCACATACAGGATTATTAAATACTTCCTAAAATTATCTTCAGAGCTTCTTTGAGGAAGCCTTAGGAGGTTAAGACCTCTGATAAAGTATTTTGTACAAAATACTTTGCTTTTTCCTTATTTCTACTACAGCAGGATGTAGGCAAAGGTTTTTGCAACCTATTTTTAGTATATGTGCTGCCGAAGCGAGCACGCAACCTACTTTTAATAAGAATTCAACCCCTCCTCTAGCCCACCGCCCAGCATAGGTAATGGAAGTTAAAAGTTATTAGGATATGGGGGAAGAGGACCTGTTCAGCAATAGTTCTTCAGGAACGAGCTTGTTTTTCTTTGGCAGCAGTTCAGGACAACAGCCAGCACCAAACATGACTCAGGAGGGGATTTCACAGGGGAGAAAAGCAGGAGTGCGGTGGAAACATTGTGGCAGCGGCTGTGCAGACTCAGGAGCTCCTGCTCAAGCTGCAACAAAGTACCCTGTGCTCTGAAGCACAGCAGCTTAGCCAGTTAGCTGGAGACCCGGCTCTCCCACTGCTCGCCTTGCCTGGAATCCGCACAGAATACAAGAGGACAGACAACTATGCCCAAGCTGAGCAGCCAGGGCAAAAGTGCCTGTGAAGGACCTGCAGGCACCACCTTAGTCAGCTTCATCAGAGCAGAGAGTCTAAAGTCTTTTCCTCCTTCAAGTAGAGCACCCCCAGCCCATTTTCTTTCATTCCCTGCCTTAATTTCGATGGCTTCTACTTCCCTTCATAAGTTTGTCATTTAGTTTCTTTTCTCACTTTTTTGTTTCTTTGTTTCTTTTTTTCAAATAATATAAAGGACCAGCAATTTGATATTTCTAACCTAATATTTGTTGTTGTTTATGCCATGCATACTTGCACATTAAATTTGGCACACTTTAATAGGACACATTACTTTAGGTCAAATCTCTGTTCTTGAATTTTTTGAGGCAAGTGAATTTTGGGGTGACCTCATTCCCAACTCCTGATCCTTGCGCCTCTAAAGTCAAAATCTTATGAATTTTCAAAGGTTTCTTTGCCTGTGGATAAGTGTGTGTGTGTCTGTGCACATATGTGCCACAATTTTCAGTTCATACTTTCTACCATGGGTCCCAGGTACTGAACTCTAATAATCACACTAGTGCAGCAAGTTCTTTACCTGCTGAGTACCTGCTGCTATTGCACAAGTGTGTGTGTGTGTGTGTGTGTGTGTGTGTAATTTTCATATATGCATATACCATATATTGCACTTATCTCTGCCTCTCTGTTGGGAGCAATTATTATTAGCACTGACATCTAGTGGTCGCTTGTATTATTACCACCTTTAGCTTTCTTCTGACATCTTTACTAGGCCATAGTTGATAAGCATGTTAATAAGATGTCTGTACTCCACCAATCCCTAGAGGACAAGTCCTTAGCCATGCTGTCTGTTTTGTACTTAAGGCAAGTGCCTTTGTTCCCCGGGGTCCCCGTATCATCAATAAGGTGTTCCTGCAATAAAGGCTGATTGAGAAGGATCCAACGGTGTTGCGTCTTCCTTGCCGGTCGAGGTGGGCGCGACAACTGGTGGCCTTACGGGACCGAGAAAATCTTTTCTTGTCTGGATCCAGAACTTTTTCAGCCTCAGGAGGTCGGCGACGGTAAGTTCCCAGGGGGTGGCAGTTAGTTGCCGGAATTGGGACAATAGAGTTCCTAGAAGTGGAACGGTAAAGTTCCTGAAATTGGGACAATAAAACTCCGGGATAAGGGATTGTAAAACTTCCCTGGTAGGACAATAAAGTTCTCTGGAAAAGCAGAGACAATGATAGCCTTGGTTTAGAGGCAAAAGGGGTTTGTGGAGCACGGTAATGTTGTCTTTTCCATTTGATCCTTTGTGGGTTGGACTAGCACTCTTGCCTTATACTCTTTTTGTGTTGTGGTGTTGCTTCTGTCTGAATTGCCACCGTCCAGGGCACGAATGCATTTGTTGGGAAGAGTCCACTGATGAGCCACAAGATTCGTGTGTAAATAAACACGCCAGCTCGCCAGCTTGCCTTGCTCGCAAATCGATCATAAATAAGGTCGTAAAAGCATGGGAAGCTCACCTCACCCGCTCCTGTCAGCTCTTCTGGAGCTTCTTGGTCAGCAATAAATTTAAAATTGAAAAAGAAAAAATCCTGTTGTGTTTTCTTGATGAGTGTAACCGTTGTGCTCCGTGGTTTATAGTTCAGGGTCGCTCACTTTGAGAGCATGGGAGAAGCTGGGAAAAGATCTGGATAAGGAGACTACAGTGGGCAGGCTTAAACCAGGGACAAAGCTGCTTTGGCGTATGGTCCGTGCCTGCTTAGAAGATAAACGGTGTGAGGAAGCTGTTAGGACAGGTCAGAGAATCCTCACAGAGCAACAGGAGAGTATGTCAGAAGGAGAGAAAGTTTTGAAGGAAGGAAAGAAAGGAAAAGGAGGAAAAGAGGTAAAAGAAAAGACAGAAAAGATCAAGGAGAGGACAGACAAAGGCGGGAATAGTAATCAGGATCAAGGAACAAAGAAAATTTATCCCTCATTAAAGGCATTGACCTTGGAGATGTCTAGTGATTCAGAGTTTAGTGATAGTGACTTAGCTGACCTTGAGGAGGAGGTAGCTCATTATGAGAAAGAGATTTATCATTCTGACTGGCCAAACACTTACGCTATGCAGAAACAAACCAAGGACTTAAATAAGAAGACAATTATGCCAACAGCACCTCCTGCACCACCGTATAACTTTCAAGGTAAAACAATGGTGAAGTCTGCAAGAGGTACTTCTTTTTGCCCAGAAGTATGGAAAGAGTTAAGATTGAGTTTTCCAGTTTTTCTGGATGTAAACGGACAGCGACATCATGAACCTGTTGACTTTAAGACAATAAAACAATTAGCAGAGTCAGTCAAAACCTATGGAGTCAACACAGCTTTTGTTATCGCTCAAATTGAGGCTCTTGGCAGATACTGTCTCACCCCTGGAGACTGGGGGAGTTTAACCAGAGCCTGCCTCTCTTTGGCTATGGAGCAGGTGTAGTGAAAGGAAACTTAATTTTATAGACCCCGCTGTAGTGGCGGTGTGTTGGTTGATAGCCAACGTTAATTTTTGAAGCATAGTGTTTTATCTGTGCTGGTGCTCCCAGCCCACACAGTAGTGGGGAGCGAAACTAGCTGCAGAGCTGCTGCAGCGAGCATGGAGACTTCTCAGTCTCATCCAATTTTTCTGGCTCTTCAGGAGCTGTTTGAAAGAAAAAAGGCTTAGGATAAAAAAAGCACTATAGAGAGATTTCTTAGTTAATGCGATGCTATTGCACCTTGGTTCGCAGTCTCTGGGAATCTCAGGTAGACAGCTGAGATAAGCTGGGAGAGATTTACATTTTGCTTGGGAACAAGGAACCTTAAAGGGACAGGCTGCGTTAGAAATGCTACAGGAGGAATGATCTAAAAAGGCTGAGAGTGAGGTGGGGGAGGACTCTAAGGAAAACAAGAACAAGAAAAAAAATTTCTGCCAGTTGAAGGCCTGACCTTCAACTTTTGCTCACAGAAAGAGAGTGCTCATTAAGAGAAGCTCTTTAAGGGAGCCTACCTTATCTGTTGGTTTTATTCCAAGAGAGGAGTCAGTCTCCAACATTAAGTTATTTTTCTCTTTAGTCATCATTAACATGGAGAGTACCTTTGATCCTATCCCCACAGCAGCCAGTTCCTGCCCCTATGGTCAAAATGCCCCAGGTTGGGGGACAGAGAAGCCCCGAGGACCACAAAACTGCCAACAGCCAAAGGTGAAAGTTAAAACAGAGAGCATTCCAGGAAACCGGTTGGCTCAAGCCTAACCAGATGTGTTTTCAAATGCAGATGCTTCATCAACTCGACAAACTTTTACTCCGACAGGACGAGATAAAAATAAAGAGGACCCGAAGATCCGATCCTTCTCCTGATTTAGTAGCTCTGTTCCAAGAACCAGGGGCCATAAAACCTTTTGGCATCCCTTATCTCCTGGAGCCATAAAACAGGGACATATTGGGGTAAGATGGGCTAGAAAAGGCCTCGATGATTTGGGCTAGCGTGAGTAAAACTTGTAATAAAAAAGGGACAAGGTAATGGTAAAGTGTTTTTGTGTATGCATTCTTTTAGAGTTATGTTTTAGTCTTTGGACCCTGACTAGAGATAGTTTACACCCTAGACATGAGAGAGAATGGGTTTGGGAAAAAACAGTCCTCCTGGACTCTTCGCTGATCCTTTGGAGAAAGAGAATGAAAAATTTTCAGATCACTCCTAGGGACAGAAGGAAGGCAAGAGACATCCTACCTCTCTGCTGGCTCCTATTGGAGAAATGCTTATTTCTGGTTCTAAATTCCATAGATAAGATATCTGGGTCCTTTCAGTGGGACACCATCTAGTTTTTTCCCTTTATGTCTATTGTCTGTCCTTGGTGCACCAAGCTGTCCATGTCTGTCATTTTATGTCTGTGGTTTTTGTTTTTCGCTGTTTAAATGTTTTATGTTTCATGTTCAAAAGAAAAAATGGTAAAAACTTTATCTACAGGTCGTTCACACCTTGATTTGGTCTTAACTCGTTTCTAAATAGAGAACAAATAAATAAAAACAGTTTCAATAGGCTTTTGGAGCCCTGTACCTGCAACAAGGAGCCTAGGTCAGCTGGAGAAGCTGCCCGGGGGCGGAGCATCTGCAGGAGCTGATCTTAAAGGCGCCAGCAGCTCCTCAGCTTCTTGGTATGGGAGCTGATGGCTGTTTCTCTTAGAAAAATCCCTGACTTGTTATTAGACTTAGCAGGTGACAAGGTGCTTCTTTTAAAATCACAGCTAGAAAAGCAAAAATGGTGCTTGATCTAAATATTAAAGACATGTGTAACCACTTCAATTTTGTTTCTGACTGGTTTTAAATGTATAAATATGCTCTACATGCCTTGGTCATAGATTATTGGCCTTTAAGTTATTGGATATGGTTAAAAAATTATAACATCTATAACAAGAAGTTGACATAAAACTGATAATTTAGATAGAGTCATTCTAGACAATATGTGACATAAGCCAACCTAGAGAAACAGGTCTAAATTGAGATAATATTTTTATAGAACTCTTATCCTAGGAGCCAGGCACCCCCAAATTACAGAATGTAAAATTGTGTTAGAAGTTTTTAAAAGATTTCATGATTCTTTCAATTTAATTTCTGATTCTGCTTATGTGGTTAATGCTGTGCGCTCACTTGAAATTACAGGGCCAATTAGGTCGACTAGTACTATATGTCAAATTCTTTTAGAATTGCAAAAATTAATTTGGGCCAGGAAAAATAAGTTTTTCATACAACATATTCGAGCTCATACTAATTTACCTGGTCCCATGGCCAGTAATAACGCTCTGGTGGATGCTAGTACTTGTAGAGAATTTATTTTTCATGCAGCCCCAGTTGATCTCGCCAGAGAATTTCATCAAAAGTTTCATGTTCCTGCTTTCACTCTTCAACAAAAATTTAAAATCTCTAGAGCTGCAGCTCGTGATGTAGTATTACGTTGCCAGAATTGTGTTCAGTTTCACAACCCTCCTCAGGTGGAAATTAACCTTCGTGGTCTGATTCCACTAAAACTCTGACAGATAGATGTTACACACATATCTCAATTTAGAAATTTAAAATATGCACATGTTTCTGTTGACACCTGTTCTGGCATTATACATGCCACTCTGATGACTGGTGAAAAGGCTCGTAATGCCATTAGTCATTGCTTAAGAGGCGTGGACAGCCTAGGGAAAGCCTGACAGTCTCAAGACAGACAACGGACCTGCCTACACTGCAAAGTCTTTTCAGGCGTTTTGCCAAACAATACAGGTCAAACATACTACAGGATTGCCATACAATCCCCAAGGTCAAGGAATTGTAGAAAGAGCACATCGTACTTTAAAAGAGCTCTTACAAAAAAAAGGGGGGAATTGCCTATGGCAAAACACCAAAGAACAGTTGTCCTTAGCTCTTTTACTCTAATTTTTTTAATTTTGGATACGCATGGCCGCTCTGCTGCGGATCGCCATGCTGCTACTAAACCTATGACTAATCAAATACAGACGGCTGAGACTATCAATCAGATTGTAGAAAGAACCGCAGTGGCATTGGAGATACAAGAAGAATTTAATGCCCACTTGGCATCTGGCTTTCTATTAGCTAACCAACGAATAGATTTGCTTCAAGAACAAATTGAGGCATTATATCATATGACATAGCTGTCCTGCGTTTCCTCTCTTAGAGGCTTATGTATTACTCCATTGCAAGCTAACCTTTCTCAGTATTCTCAACAGAGCAAAGAAATCTCAAATTATTTGAAAGGAAACTGGTCCATGGAAGCGGAACAATTATCAAGACAATTGCTGATGCAGATTGCTGTCCTTAACAACACCAGAATGGAACCCATCACGTTTGGGGATTTCACCAAAAGTGGATCACCAATGCTTTCTCATTTTTCAAAAGAATGGGCATGGTATGTTTGCCTGGGGGGCCATTGTCCTCTTGGGATGTGGGTATGCCTATGGTTTTTTGCCGTTTTACAGCGAGAACATACTAGACACAAAAAGCGGTTGTTTACCAGGCTATGGCGGCCATTGAGAGCGGTGCTTCTCCCAGTGTGTGGCTGGCCTCTCTGAAAGATTGAGAGTTCGCCCTAGATCATATTTTGTCACTGTCATGTGAAGTCATTGTATCCAGAGACGGGCAACTTTCCTCAGGCTCGGACCAACCTAAGGCAGGAGCCCAGTGACGATAGGGTTTTTCCAACGATCGGTAAGGCCGAGTTTTGGAGAGGAACGACCTAAGACAGGAGCAATGACATGTATTGACGTGACACCCAGATCTAGACCAGTCATAGACAGAGGTGGCTACGCCCCGTTTGAACATTCGGGCTGGTCCTATGCCCCTCTGCTCTGTCTCTCCCCTATTATTAGCACACCAATAGCCCAGAACGGTGTGTTGTACATCTCAGTCATCTCTAGCCATTGGGGTGCAGTCCTAACTGCAAGAGTGGCTCGCCATGGCCGAGCTGGGCACTCTGTGAGGCATGTCTGACCTCTCTCAGACCACTACCTCCGCATAATGGGTTCATTTTTTAAAAAAACAAAAAAGGGGGAGATGTAGGGAGCGACTATAGATGGCGCCGACATCCGGTGGTCGTTTGTGGTAAACACCTACAGAGCATGTGTTGGCATACCCCCAGCACCTACAAGGCCAGGGTGATATTCATGCTAAATAGGTTATTTCATACTCCACCAATCCCCAGTGGACAAATTTACAGCCACAGTCTGTTTTGTATATAAGGCAAGTGCCTTTGTTCCTCGGGGTCCCCGTATCATCAATAAGGTGTTCCTGCAATAAAGGCTGATTGAGAAGGATCCAACGGTGTTGCGTCTTCCTTGCCGGTCGAGGTGGGCGCGACACCTCTCAATACCATTATCCTTCCTTTCCTCACCTCTTCTATCATTTCTTTTTATCCCTCCAAACAGTTTCTCTTTGTTCACATCAGTTTAAAATGTAGGCGTGCGCGCACACAATTAAAGTGAAAAAATAATAAGTACCCAGGAGACCCTAATGGTGGCAGCTGTGGCTGGGCAGGTGCGGACTGCCCGTCCACCTAAGGCCAGCTCCAGGAGCCTTCAGGGGGCAGCGGCATGGTGCTAGTCAACATTGAGAGCAAATTCCAGAACCGCTCTTTCAGGGAGAACGGTGAGCGCAGCCAGCACCTCCTGCACTGCAGCAGCAGCAGAAGGGGGGCAGCGGCTCCCAGATCAATCCCACAGCTACAAGACCGAGTTGTTCCGGCCCTTGAAGGAGAGCGGTACGTGCAAGTACAGGAGAAGTGCCAGTTCCCGCATGGCTTCCATGAGCTGCGCAGCCTTACTGGGCACCCCAAATACAAGACGGAGCTGTGCCGCACCTTCCACACCATCAGCTTCTGCTCCTGCAGCCCACGCTGCTATTTCATCCACAACGCAGACTAGCAGTCGCCCGCGCCATCGGGGATGGCGGGGGGAGGGTTGGTGGCGCCTCCGGGGACCTGCGAGCCTTTGGTGCCCACGGCGCCCTGCACCTGGGCTTTGCCCGGGAGCCGTGGCCAATGTTGCACCACTGCCTCAGTTTCTCCAGCTTCCCGTCAGGCCACCACCAGGTGCCGGGGGACTGGAGTCCCCGCTGCTGCTCGACAGCCCCACATCTCGCATGCTGCGGCCCTCCTGCTTCTCAGCCTAGTCCTGTTCCTCATCAGCCTCTTCCAGCTCTTCTGCCTTGACGGCCTCCACGCCCCCGGGCGGCCGGACGTGCTCCACCACAGGGGCTGTGGCGGCCGCGCTGTGCTGCGCTGCAGCCGCCGCGCCGGGCACCACTTGTTCCGACCACCTCGTGTGCCAACAATGCCTTCACCTTTGGCCTGGAGCTGAGCTGCCTAATCACGCCACTTGCCAACAAGACCCACAGCTTCGCCGCCGCAGCTGCCGCCTACTGCCGCAGCCAGCAGCAGGGCCTGGCGGACCCCGCGCCGCCCCCTGCACAGCCGGCCATGACCCCCGCACCAGCTTCGCGGCCCTTCAGCTTCCAGCTGCTGCTCCATTTGTCCGAGTCGCCGGTGTTCCACGCACCTCCCCGTCCCCCGGACTCGCTGTCAGACCGCGACAGTTACCTGAGTGGCTCGCTGAGCTCCCGCAGCCTCAGTGGCTCCGAGTCCCGCAGGCTGGGCCCTGGTCACCGCTTGCCCATCTTCAGCCGCCTCTCCATATCTGAGGACTGAGGCAAGGGGGTGCCCGCGAGGGGTTGGGAGAGGCGTTACAGGGGGCACTGTTGGGGGAGTGACACTGCCCCAGGCCGACTTTAAGGCCCCTCCCCCTCTGAGCACTTGGACTCAAACTCTGCCTGGAGGGGCCCCTCCCCTTCCCTTTCAGTTTTCTGGTTTCACTCTATTATTATTATTACTATCATTATTATTACTATTATTATTATTGCAAAGTTTTGTTCTTGTTTAAATAAAAGCTAACGAACTTTTCGTATGGATGAACAAAATGCCCACAACAGGGCGGTTGTGATGCAGAAAGAACAAAGAATACCAAACACTTGCTTTAGGTCTCAGAAGAGTTCGAAACTCTAGTTTTAAAAGAAAAAAGAATCAGCCCATCACCAGCAGCTACCAACCATCATTCCATCTCTTCTTTCACTGAAAGCCTTAGCTACAGTCCAGATGTGAGAACTCTGACCTTGGAGGGGGTTCCAAGACCAGTGTGAGCCCGCGGCTGCCACCTCCCTAAGGTATAAGCTTCTAGAATTCAAACTAATGCCAAGAACATGCCCTGGTAGGAGTAGCTCTGGGCCTCCTTCGCGGTGGTTGTTTACCTTGTTTATGTTTTTTAACAAAGTTCTATGTGTCTGGAAGTGGAGGAGCCCTTGCATTCCAAAATTTGGTAACAGTCTCCTTGCCAGCACTCAGTGGGTGTTTAGCTTAGAACCATTTCCTCTGCCCTCTGGAAGCCTTGGGCAGAGCTCAGTTCATAGTTGTTGGGAAATAAGTGCTTCATTTTTAGCTGTTTTGAGTTGATCCGCACCACTGCACCACAACTCAATATGAAAAAACATTTAACTTATTATTCTTGTGAAAAGTATACATTTGAGGATGTTGTTCATACTGTATTTATCGAGTATGGTGAAAGCAATAGATATATATTCTTTCATTATGTTAAATTATAATTGCCATTATTAATCGGCAAAACATGTGTTCTTTTCACAGTAATATATGCCTTTTGTAACTTCACTTGGTTATTTTATTGTAAATGAGTAAGAAAATTCTTAATTTAAGAGATTGTATGTAATATTTATTTCATTAATTTCTTTCCATGTTCATGTAAATTTTGAAAGATTGCATGGTTTCTTTACAGAAATCTATCTTGATGCTGTGGAAGTAGTTTGAGGAACATTTTGAGTTTTTTTAGAATGCATAATGGTTGTAGTCCATCCGACTTTAAAGAGGAAAAGAATGCCCAGAGACTCTGCAGTCAGACTCACGCGTGGCATGCGTCTCTAGTTCCAGCTTTATAAACCAGCAAGGAAAGACCGTTTCCTAGTTCCACCAGCTCTACTGTGACATTGAGTATAAAGACATGTAGCAATAATGGGGGTGGGGTGGGGTGGTCTCAGTGCCTTCACAGGGCCCGAACTTGCCTTAAATCTTCCTCAACCAATTAAGTATCTCATTAGTGCTTGAGAATTTGAATGTGGGATGGGTTCGCCTGCACAAGAGGAAAAGATTTTTTTTCTTTTCTTTTCTTTTCTTTTTTTTTTTTTTCGGAGCTGGGGACCGAACCCAGGGCCTTGTGCTTGCTAGGGTTCTACCACTGAGCTGAATCCCCAACCCCGAGGAAAAAGATTTTAACCCCCCCCATAGCTATGATGTGAAGAGGCCAGGTCTTTGCGCTGAAATGCTGGTGGTACACGAATATACCTTGCTTAATGACAGTCCAGAACTTGTACTATTATTTTTCATTGTAAAGAGGCAGGAAAGTCTCCCGGCTTTCCCGGATGACAAATGAATGAGCAGCCACTTAGTTTGTATGTAGGAACGGTTGAAGCACCACGATATTTCTAATAAACAAACAAACATCCTATTACAGTTCTAGCAGTTGCCAGCAGAGAGAGCTGTGAGGTAGTGAGCTGGAACTAAGAGCAGCCTGGTTGAAACTCCTTCTGCAATGGCAGATTCTGCAGAAACATTTTCCTTTGGCAACAAGGAGCCTGTGTGGAGGAGGCCTCTTGGTGGATCCTCAAGGACTCTGCATTCCCATTCTACAGGGAGAAGCCCAGCCAGGTCTTTGAGAAAGGCCAGCCTGTTGTTTAGGGAAGTCTGTGATTGTGTGGCAGAGGGCCTGGAATGGCTGCTTCCCTGAAAGCAGAGGATAGCCCTTCCAGGGCTATGACCTCCTACTTTATATTTTCACCTGATGGCTTATTATTCATATTTTCTTAATAGAATACGACTATGGTCTTGGTGAGCATCTTGTCTCTCTGATTCTCAATCAGTTCTTTGTTGTCACAGACCTTTTGAGCTTACTCCAGCCCCTGGGACTTATTCATACCTCCAAATTTCTCTGACTTTTGGGATTCCTAATATTTGTGGCAAACTGAGTGACAAAAGCAATGAATGTTGAACACTAGCCTGGTGTCCAGTGCATATGGATCTGTGGGTATATAGATATGATAAGCCTCTAGGATGCACTCTAGGAAAGCAGCAGTGTACTCTTTGGTCCCCTGTGTGATCTCACTTAACTTTGCCAGCTTTGTGGGCTTCTGTTCTGCTGCTCTCAGAAATGGAAACCTGTTGTGGTTTGCCTTGGAGTTCTCTCTGAATTTGTAAAATAAAGGCAAGAGCTCGAGATTTGGGCAGAGGGAGGAGTCGGGAGCGAGAGGGGAGGAGTCAGGAGAGGGGAGGAGTCAGGAGGGGGAGGAGTCAGGGGAGGAGAAAGGAAAGAAGCGAGGAGAGAGTTGTCGTGGGAGAAGGAGAAGCTGGAGACCTGGCAAATAAAAGGTGCAAGGGATGAGGGATTTGGGAGCTAGGAATAGGACAGTGTAGGGTGGATCTGCCCAATCTAGACACTAGATTGTTTTCATATTAATTGAGTTGCGTTTTCTTTGTACTGGCCGATTCGGGTTGGAGAGGAAACTGCAACAAACTGCAACAGAAACCTGGAATAGATGTATAGTGTCCCATTACCTTTGCCATTGTTAGGATATTAGTGGGGGTAGGTTTGATTGAGATATACTCTCAAGAAAATTACCCAAACCAGTGCTTCTTGTGAACTGTCTATATGAAGTACCAAGTTCACAGACAGTTCTGCATGAACTTCCCAAAGCCAGCAAATTGGAGCATCCAATTACCAGTATCCTCAGCACCTGCCCCCAGGACAGGATAAATTGGCTTTGGTGGAAGAAGAGATGTACTGAGATAGCTGGCCCTCATACAGCCAGAGAAGTATATACTAGGAGAGTTGGGGAAGGATTGCGGGAGAAAGTAACTGGGTGTCAGGGGGCAATGAGCAGCATGCAATGTGAATAAGTAAAATATGTATAAATAAAAAAGTTCTTTAACAAAATGAGACACAGTGTATTGTTGTACTAACTCTACTATGTTTACACTAGTGAACACTTTAACAACTAGAGTGACTAGATGTGATAAAGTAGGATGCCTTTGTCATTTACATGTAATATGTACACAGCAAGGATAAATGAAATGGAGGACTTGCAGCCCAAAGATCGATTGTTTCCATCATATCTATGTGACTCTCCTTCCCTTTATCAGGACTCTGGAAGCCTCTGTTCATCCAGGTCTCACGGATCATCCAAAAGGCAGTCCCTTACCAGCTCTGGTCAAGTGCCCTTGTGCTCTTGGCAGACCTATGCCTCGGGCTGCAGAGGCACTGAAGGGCCAGCCTTCTCCTTGCGGGGGCAGCCATTATTTCAGCCATTCCAGACTCTCTGCTACCCAACTGGAGGCTTCTGCAGAGGCCTGTCGATCTCAAAAACAGAAGCGTGGGTGATCCAAAACCCTAGGATGCCGTCCTGCACTAATGATGTGTTGATTACCTGAGACCATACACGTTAACTCTCTTCTTCATGCCTGTTTTCCTTATTTGAAAGTAAATAATGTGATCATGTGTGGTATGGGAGAGTAAAATCTTTTTTTTTTTCCCCGGGCTGGGGACCCAACCAGGGCCTTGCGCTTGCTAGGCAAGTGCTCTACCACTGAGCTAAATCCCCAACCCGAGAGTAAAATCTTTAACCTGAAGAGTAGGGCCATGAAGAGCATGGGTAACATTCTAGGTACAGAGCAAATAGAGGGAATTACCAGAAAACAATGGGAATTCTAACAACAATTGCAAAAAAAAAAAAAAAAAAAAGGAAAGGAAAGAAAAGAAAAACGATGTTTCTCCCCTCCCGCAGACCTAGCTAGCGACAGGGCTGTGGTCCCCCTTCCCTCCCTTCTCTCCCTCCCTCCAATAGCCCCCTCCCTGAGACCCACCCGACCTCGAAGCCAGCGCCTGGCCAGGTGCATTGGGAAGCACAGAAAGCTCTGCAGCAGGTGTCGAGGAGAGCCTGTGCTTTGTTGGTGGCTGGCCTGTAAGCAGGTGGCAACAGGGTGACACTTCCCAGGTCTCAGTCCTGTCCCCTGCAACATGCATCAGACCACACAGATTAAAATCATGGAGCTGAACCCTCACCTCATGTGTGCCCTCTATGGGGGCTATTTCATCGATACCACCACGATTGTGGAATGCTTACATTCCTTTTGCAAAACCTTCATCGTGCGCTACTTGGAGACCAACAAATACTGCCCCATGTGTGATGTCCAGGTCCATAAAACAGGGCCACTGCTGAGCATCAGATCAGACAAAACCTTTCAGGACATTGTCTACAAGTTGGTGTCTGGGCTTTTTAAAGATGTGATGAAAGGGAGACGGAACTTCTACGCAGCATACCCCCTGACAGAAGTCCCCAATGGCTTCAACAATGACCATGTCGAAATCCTGGAACAGGAGAAGAGGGCTCTGGGTGACAACGAGATTGTCAGCTTGTCCATTAAATTATACGAAGGCATCAGGGACCGAGAGGTGAAGAAGAGCCTCGTGGAGAATGGGGACGAAGACAAGGAGAAGACAGGGGTGCTGTTCCTGCGATGCCCAGCAGTTATGACCTTCATGCACCTCGCCAAGTTCCTCCGCAACGAAATGAATGTGCCCAGCAAGTACAAGGTAGAGATCCTCTATGAAGACAAGCCCCTGAAGGAATACTACACCTTAATGGACATAGCCTACATCTACCCGTGGCAGAGGAATGGGCCTCTCCCGCTCAAGTACCGTGTCCAGCCAGCCTGCAAGAGGCTCACCCTACCCACAGTGCCAACTCCCTCAGAAGGCACCAACACCAGCGGGGCCTCCGAGTCAGGCTCCCAGCCCTGCCACACTTCGGGCCACCTCCTCCTCCTTGTCCAGCCCTGGGACCCCATCCCATGGCTCTCCCAGCTCCCACAGCCCCGCAGCCACCCATCCTACCTCCTCCACTCCACCTTCAACTGCTGCTGTGACCACCACAGCTACCAATGGGGGAACTTCGAACTGCCTGCAGATGCCATCCTCTACCAGCAGGGGGCGCAAGATGACTGTTAATGGAGCTCCTTGTCCCCCTTAACTTGAGGAAAGGGACCCTCTCCTTCTGCAGTCATCTTTTCCCTCCTTTTTACTTTTTCTGGGCCCCCTTTTCCACTTTGACTTTCCCTGGTTCCTCCCATCTTCAGAGTGGGAGGTGGGTGTTATATATTCTCTCTCTCTCTCTCTCTCTCTCTCTCTCTCTCTCTCTCTCTCTCTCTCCCTATCTATCTATCTATCTATCTATCTATCTATCTATCTATCTATCTATCTATCTACATAGGAAAAACCAAATATACATACTTATTTTCTATGGATCAACCAGATTAATTTAAATGCCACAGGAAACGAAATGTGTGTGTGTGTGTGTGTGTGTGTGTGTGTGTGTGTGTATGAGTGGGGGTGTCCAGGTCTAGGGGTCTTCTGTAATTCACTCTGCTCTTCTGGGAGGTGGGTTACCTGGTAGTCTTAAGGGGTCATTGGAAGTACTAACGTCCTTCCCTATGTCCCTTCTGGTTTCCCGGGCAGAGGGCATATTGGGTCCTTAAGCCCTAGCTGCCTACGGGCTCCATCTTGGCTGTTTCCCATCCCTGTCCAAGTCCCCAATTGTTGAATGGTCAGTCGCTGAGACAGTGCCTTTTACAAGTGCAGTTTGTCCTCTGGCTGTAAGGATCAAGTGGCTGTGGAGATTCCCCTCATCTCCTTAGACAGTGGAAACCTTGTGCAAAGAACTGATAAGTTCTGAACCCTCCCCCCTTTCCTCCTGTGTGTGGAAGAGAAGACTCAGGCTATGGGGAGACCCTGGCCCTGCAAAATCTATGTGTGACTTTGGCATTGTGAACACTTCTTTTTTTCCTGCCCTACCCTGACCCAGGAACCCAATCTAGCAAGACTGGAGGTGACAGTAACTGGGGACCCATAGTAGAGGGCTGAGGTGGGTAACCACAGACAAGCACAGACTCCAGTTCTTCCAAAAGCTAATAGTCCTCCAGTCCACTTCCTCATCCCCAGTGGAGGCCAGGCAGGGATAGGACAGAGACATCTAGAAGCAGAAGAAAATAAAGAATGGGCTCACCCCAACTCTACCTGGTGGACACCTATTATGGGCAGACCTTGCCCACCTGGTTTTTCTCAAGTGTACATAGATCTGGGGCACGGGGAGAGGACAGGGTATTGGCTTAGTGTGTGAGGTTCTGAGCCCATGGGTCTGTTTGTACCATGTCTTGAGTCTAAGATCCTGTGACTGTACCCACCTGTCCTGGGTCATTTGTATCTCTTGGCTTTGTTTTCTTTTTCTTTTTCTTTTTTTTTTCAGAGCTGGGGACCGAACCCAGGGCCTTGCGCTGGCTAGGCAAGCGCTCTACCACTGAGCTAAATCCCCAACCCCATCTCTTGGCTTTGTAATAAATGCTGCATACACTCTTGAAAAAAAAGAAAGAAAGAAAAGATAAACGTTATGGGTGCTGGGATTAAAAGCATGTATCAACTCTGACCAGCGTTGTAGGTATTTCCAATAAAATATTAACAAACAAGCAACCCTATTATTCTTTTAGCAATTGCAGCAGAGAAGAGTGTGAGAGATCATCTGCTGCTGCTGACATGCCATGATTCTGTAGCAACAACTTCCTTGATAATATAAGCCTGTATGCATTAGGCCCCCTTGGTGGGCCTGTCATCTCAAAAAAAAAAAAAAAAAAAAAAAAAAAAAAAAAAGCTTCAGTAATCCAAAGATTGGACTCCAGTATACTTAAGGCCAGGAAAGAAGCCAGCCACCATTAGTGAAAGAGCAAAGGAAAAATTACATTGGAAAAATATGTGCTTTATTTGGAAGTAATGGCCCTAAACTTCTAAGGCATCCACAATCTCTACCCCTCTTTTTTGAGCTTTGCATAGTGATGTTGTACAACTCCAGATGGTAGTAAAAGGCAGAGTTCTTCCCAGAAAAGTCATACATGATTTTCACTCTAATATCTGTGAGGTTAGGAGGCATTATAGCACAGATTCAGCACACCCAGAATAAGA
Organism: Rattus rattus; assembly: GCF_011064425.1. Lineage (NCBI taxonomy): Eukaryota > Metazoa > Chordata > Mammalia > Rodentia > Muridae > Rattus > Rattus rattus. The sequence continues at coordinate 159,917,768 of NC_046154.1, read as the reverse complement.
ACAGAGGCCACAGATGTCAATACCAACTGGACTTTCCCCTGAACCTATGGACCCATTAAAACCTGATCTCAGGCCATTTGATTCCCTGCTCATCCTGCTGATTCTTATGTTTGCTAGGAGTAAAGTATCAAGGTGCACCCCTCAATATCCTCATGCCTGGACTTGGAAATTAAGGAAGACAGATATTGGAGAAGTGATGGCTATCTGGCTAAAATGTAGGAACACACAGTCCAGGTTGACCATTACTCACTGACGATCACTTTAATTGTCTGGTAATATTTGAGAAAGGGAGTATGTCCAACTTAATATGTAAAAGAAGGGGCAGAAGTTTATAATTTTATATTTGCCCTGTAGTTGATCCGCTATGTTCCTAAGAAAAGGGAGTTTTTATTGCAAAAAGTAGGATTATAAACCATTGACTTGGTGAAATACATGGATGTGTATGTGGAAATAGTGCCAGCTATCAAGGAAGGCACAGTAAGCAAATATTATCCAGGTCTTATAAAATTAAAAGTATAGGAGAAATATATTGGCCTGTAGGAAACAGGGAGACTTTGGGAAATGGACTGCATGTATGTGCATTGTCTCAGGTGTAGATTTATTATTGAAAAAAAAATCTTCCTCATTCATGGTCCCTAGAGATTTGGGTGCTAACAAAAGTCTCTTATGCAATTCAGGGTTGTAAACAACTCTCCCCCTCAAAAGAATTGGTGACATCCAATGAAGCAGAGAGAAATATCTAACTTTGGAGGAGAAGTTGCCAAAGGATATTCCCTGGGTCACAGGAGAGGCTGCAGAAAAGGGCCCCATAGAAATTGGTTGCTTTTGGGAGAGCTGGGTAGCAGGGAGGCCAGTAGAACTTCCCAGTGACGTCATCAGTAATCTCTTCCTCGGACAATCTCTTGTATCTAAGAGAGCACTAGAATCTTCTGTGATGTCACCGGTGTTGTGGTGACACCAACTGCCTGTGGGATCCTTCAGTGCCTTTTGGGTTCACACACAGGCATGTTTCACCAGCTGCTCAGGCTCGTTCAGGAGAGGGAGACCAAGGAGAGACCAGACGAGGCAGAAGAAAGCTGGCCTTCTGTCTTGTAAGTATGGAGGAATGAAATCATTCTGGGGAAGGCACAGTGAGTCCTGGGTAGAGCTGAGGAACTTCCTCCAGGAGGGAGGTTTGAGCTGAGCCTTTCAGGAGTCGGCCTTACAAACAGGAGCCTTGGAATTTGTCAATGGCAGACCAAGAGTCAAGAGTCCTGATGATTAATTTTCCTTGAAAAGATTATTACCATCAGTAACTGCTTGTCTATATTTCCAAGGCAAACCACTGACTATAAATCTGCTCTGTAAAACAAGCAGCAAAAGAATGCTTAGCGCAATTGCTCTATTTAAATTTTGGTTGAATTTTGATTATTTTGGTTATTTGGTTTTCCTTCTATTCATTTGAAATTTTGTTATTTATCTGTTGTTGTTGTTTTGTTCATTTGCTTTTCTAATTTGATAAGGATACAGACTGTATATATTGACTACCTGCATCTAGTTACTATCAAGTAAATTGGAGGTATTCTGCTCAATAAAGGAGTAATCTCAAACTCTTCACTCTTAAGAACCTTCTTTATTGATCATTAATGTCAACATCTGAAGTCCCACAGCTATCAGGGAGGGATGGATCTCTGAATTCTCATGGGGACTGGGCATCAAAATTACTTCCCAGTCAGACTGAGATTCAAAGGTATTTATACAGTCACTGTTCACTGTGTTTCCAACTCTGTGAATTTCAAGTTCATCCTGTATAAATTATCCACTGTGTATCTTGTTGTCAAATATTTACTTACCTCTAAATTATACTCTTTTATGGATGAGAGTGTTGAACAAATTAATGGAATAAACCTCAATTTTTCTGTAATATCTGGCAGAAACATAAACATGGTATAAGGGAGATTAAAGCAATCAGGAAACCTGCACCCAAATCCCATGGTGGAGAGTGATGAACACCCAGAAATGTGGACAATCATGAGAACACAGGACAGAAAGCCACTTCTGCCCAGCTCTGCCCACATCCCTGGCCCAAGAATAATCTGCATGATGCCTCTGGAAACAGGAATATAGGAGCAGTCAGCAACAGGAACCTGCTTGGTCCAGCCTGGGCCCAGAAATAACCTGGGCCCAGAGCATATTTGAAGAAAATCATAGGCACACAATTCTGTTTTCCTGATTGTAGACTTTTTTTATTTTAAGCTCTAAACATCATGTTGTTGCTGTTGATTTTTAATTGGATATTTTTGAATTCGAATTCAAATGTTATTCACTTTCCTGGTTTCCCAGAAAGAAGTCCCAATACCATCGCCCTCCCCTTCTTCTATAACGGTATTCCCTTCACCATCCATCCACTTTCCCAGCCTAGGCAGGACCAAGGGCTGCTCATTCCATTTGTGCCTAAGGAGACCATCCTCTGCTGCATATGCAGATGGAGCAATGGGACAGTCCATGTATAGTGATTGGGTAGTGGTTTAGTCTCTGGGAACTCTGCTTGGCTGGCATGGTTGTTCTTATGGGGTTGCAAGTCCCTTCAGCTCTTTCAGTCTTTCTGTAATTCCTCCAACTGAGATCCAGTTCTCAGTTCAATGGTTTGCTGCTAGCATTTGCCACTGTATTTGACATGATCTAGTGGCAACTCTCAGGAGACAGCTATATCCAGTTCCTGTCAGCCTGCACTTCTTAGCTTCATCCATCTTATCTAGTTTGGAAGCTGTATATGTATAGGCCACATGTGAGGTAGACTCTGAATTGCCATTCCTTCAGGTTCTGTTCTAAACTTTGCCTCTCTATCCCTTTTATGGGTACTCTCCAACCCCTTTGAAAGAAGGAGTGAAACATCGGCATTTTGGTCATCCTTCTTGAGTTTCACGTTGTCTGTGCATCTTGGGTAATTTGAGCATTTGGGTTAATATCCACTCATCAATGAGTGCATACCATGTGTGTGTTTCTGTGATTGGGTTTACTCACTCAGGATGATATTGTCTAGTTCATTCTATTTGCCTGTCAATGTCTTGAAGTCATTGTTTTTGATATCTCAGTAGTACTCCATGGTGTAGATGTACCACATTTTCTGTTTTCATTCCACTGTTGAAGGACATCTGGGATCTTTTCATTTTCTTTTTTTTTATCTTTTCATTTTCTGACTATTATAAATAAGGCTGCTATGAACATAGTGGAGCATGTACCTTGTTGTATGTTGGAGCATCTTTTGGGTATATGTGCAAGAGAGGTATAGCTGGGTCCTCAGGCAGTTCAATGTCCAATTTTCTGAGGAACCTCCAGACTGTTTTTCAGAATGGTTGTACCAGTCTGCAGTCCCACCAACAATGGAGGAGTGTTCCTCTTTCACATATCCTTGCCAGCATCTTCTGTCGCCTGAGTTTTTGATGTTAGCCATTCAGACTGGTATGAGGTGGAATTTCAGGGTTGTTTTGATTTGCATTTCCCTTATAACTAAAGATGTTGAACATTTCTTTTGGTGTTTCTCAGCCATTCCATATTCCTCAGCTGTGAATTCTTTGTTTAGCTCTGAACCCCATTTTTTAATAGGGTTATTTGCCTCCCTACAGTCCAACTTCATGTGTTCTTTGTATATTTTGGATATAAGCCCTCTAGTTGTAGGATTGGTAAAGGTCTTTTCCCAATCTGTTGGTTGCTGTTTTGTCCTAACCACAGTGTCCTTTGCCTTACAGAAGCTTTGTACCTTTATGAGGTCCCATTTGTCTACTCTTGATCTTACAGCATAAGCCATTCATGTTTTGTTCAGGAAAATTTTTCCAGTGTCCATGAGTTTAAGATTCTTCCCCACTTTTTCTTCTATTAGTTTGAGTGTATCTGGTTTGATGTAGAGGTCCTTGGTCCACCTGGATTTAAGCTTTGTACAGGGCAATAAGAAGGGGATGACTTGCACTCTACCATATGCTGACCTCCAGTTGAACCAGCACCATGTGCTGAAAATGCGATCTTTTTTCCATTGGATGGTTTTGGCTCCTTTGTCAAAAAATCAAGTGACCATAGGTGTGTGGGTTTATTTCTGGGTGTGCAATTCTATTCCACTGTCTATCTTCCTGTCTCTGTACCAATACCATACAGTTTTTTATCACTATTGCTCTGTAATACTGCTTGAGTTCAGGGATGGTGATTCCCCTGGAAGTCCTTTTATTGTTGAGGATAGTTTTAGCTATCCTGGGTCTTTTGTTAATCCAAATGAATTTGCAAATTGTTCTGTCTAACCCTATGAATAATTGGATTGGAATTTTGATGGGGATTGCATTAAATCTGTAGATCACTTTTGGAAATATGGCCATTTTCACTACCTTCATCCTGCCAACCCATGAGCATGGTAGATCTTTCCATCTTCTGAGATCTTCTTCAATTTCTCTCTTCAGACACTTGAAGTTCTCATCACACAGATCTTTCACTTGCTTGATAAAAGTCACACTGAGGTATTTTTATATTATTTGGGACTATTATGAAAGGTGTCATTTCCCTAATTTCTTTCTCACCTTTTGTGTAGAGGAAGGCTACGATTTGTTTGAGTTAATTTTATACCCAGCAACTTTGCTGAAGTTGTTTATCAGGCTTCGGAGTTCTCTGGTGTAATTGTTGGGGTCACTTAAGTATACTATCATATCATCTGCAATAGTGATATTTTGACTTCTTCCTTTCCAATCTGTATCCCTTTGACCTCCTCTTGTTGTCTGATTTTCTGGCTAATGCTGGGGACAACATACAATGACAGGGACTGCCAGCAGTAGGCCGGGATGGAGACATCTCAGTAGCCCGCAGTAGCTCTTTGTAAAAACTGGTTGTTTCCATTTCCCTAACCTTATCCTTGGACAAGGGCTGTATAGATTTCATTTGTGTGTGACTGTCTTTCAGTTGGCCTTGGTGTGCATAATAATTCTATTATATCTGACTTTCCTACTTCTTTCTCCTTCTGCTCTGGTGAATTCTGTGAAACTAGATTGTTGGGAGCAATTATCTATAGCACTGACATCTAGTGGTCGCTTGTATATTTACCACCTTTAGCTTTCTTCTGACATCTTTACTAGGCCATAGTTGATAAGCATGTTAATAAGATGCCTTTACTCCACCAATCCCTAGAGGACAAGTCCTTAGCCATGCTGTCTGTTTTGTACTTAAGGCAAGTGCCTTTGTTCTCCGGGGTCCCCGTATCATCAATAAGGTATTCCTGCAATAAAGGCTGATTGAGAAGGATCCAACGGTGTTGCGTCTTCCTTGCCAGTCGAGGTGGGCGCGACAACTGGTGGCCCGTACTGGATCCGAGAAAATCTTTTCTTGTCTGGATCCAGAACTTTTTCAGCCACAGGACGTCGGCCGGTAAGTTCCCAAGGGGTGGCAGTTAATTGCTGGAATTGGGACAATAGGATTCCTAGAAGTGGAACAGTAAGTTTCCTGAAATTGGGACAATAAAGCTCCGGGATAAGGGGTTGTAAAACTTCCTGGTAGGACAATAAAGTTCTCTGGGAAAGCAGAGACAATGATATTGTGGTTTTAGAGGCAAAAAGGGGTTTTGTGGAGCAAGGTAATGTTGTCTTTTTCCATTTGATCCTTTGTGGGTTGGACTAGCACTCTTGCCTTATACTCTTTTTGTGTTGTGGTGTTGCTACTGTCTGAATTGCCACCGTCCAGGGCATGAATGCATTTGTTGGGAAGAGCCCACTAATGATGAGCCACAAGATCGTGTGCAAATAAACACGCCAGCTTGCCCTGCTTGTAAATCGATTGTAAATAAGGTTGTAAAAATATGGGAAACTCACACTCCACCCAACTCCTGTCAGCTCTTCAGGAGCTTCTTGGTCAGCGTAAGCTTAAAATTGAAAAGAAAATCCTGTTGTGTTTTCTTGAGTGTAACCGTTGTGCCCCGTGGTTTATAGTGTCAGGGTCGCTCACTTTGAGAGCATGGGAGAAGCTGGGAAAAGATCTGGATAAAGAGACTACAGTGGGCAAGCTTAAACCAGGGACAAAGCCGCTTTGGCGTATGGTCCGTGCCTGCTTAGAAGATAAACAGTGTGAGGAAGCTGTTAGGACAAGTCAGAATCCTCACACAGCAACAGGAGAAGTATGTCAGAAGAGAAAGTTTTGAAAAAGAAGGAAAAGAAAAGAAAAGGAGGGAAAAAGAGGTAAAAAGAAAAGGCAGAAGAAAAGATCAAGGAGAGGACAGACAAAGGCGGGAAAAGTAATCGGGATCAAGGAACAAGAAAATTTATCCCTCATTAAAGGAATTGACCTTGGAGATGTCTAGTGATTCAGAGTTTAGTGATAGTGACTTAAGCTGACCTTGAGGAGAGGTAGCTCATTATGAGAAAGAGGTTTATCA